>NW_011351672.1:0-77188 GCF_000735185.1 Notothenia coriiceps | reverse complement strand
AGAACGTTACCTGCCTGACTGCATTGTGCCAACTGTAAAGTTTGGTGGAGGAGGGATAATCCTATGGGTTGTTTTTCTGGGGTTGGCCTTGGCCCCTTATGGCGCATTTCCACTGCGGGGCCTCGCACGGCTTAATAATAAATCATATTCCTATAGCGCTTTTCTTGAACCCAAAGACGTTTAGTCTTAGTACGGTATAGTTAGGCCTTGGTAGGCGAGGCTCACTTTATGCTGCGTTTCCATTACAGTTTAGGAACTGGGGTAGTAACTATAGTAACGCAGTGTAGGCGGAGCCGTGACGTCATCTTCAATGCGAAACAACATCAGCCGTTAGCTGTTAGCACTCAGAGCTCACAGCTCCTCATATCTGTTCAGAAACTAGACAAAAGTTAAACAAGTGCAAACCACAGACTGTCTATATCATGGCGAATGCTGGGTTATTTATGTCTGTATAGGCCGTTGTTGTGAGTGTGGACGGTCTGAGCATATACTACGTTAGCTTAGCCAATCTCCATTCAGAAAACACGCATTTTAAAAGGTTTTTCGCCTGCCGTCTTGTCTGCAGACTTGTCAAAGCATTAATTCATGGTTTTTACTAACCGGTATCAGTATGTTGTTACTTCAGCATCATTTTGAAACATGTATTACAATTAAATCACGGTAAAATATGTTCATTTGTTGTAGTTGCCAGTGATTCTCTCACTAGTTTAGCATACTCAGCCCGGTTGTTGGCCCGTAAAGAACCTCGATTTTGGAGAGCCAGAAAACTGCGAAAAAGTACCCGCTAGCCGGAACTACGCCTAGTGGAAACGCAACCAAAAACAGGCACGGCACGCTTAAACCGTGCTGTAGTGGAAATGCGCCATTAATTCCAGTGAAGAGGATTCTTCATGCTTCATCTTACCAAATCATTTTGGACAATTGTATGCTTCGAACGTTTTGGAAACAGTTTGGGGAAGGCCCTTTTCTATTCCAGCATGACTGTGCCCCACAAAGCAAGGTCCATGAGAACCAGGCCCTCTCTTCCAACATCAGTGTCTGACCTCACTAATGCTCTTCTGGATGAATGGGCAAAGATTCCCACTGACAGACTCCAAAATCTTGTAGAAAGCCTTCCCAGAAGAGTGGAAGCTGTTATAGCTGTAAAGGGGGGACCAACTTCATATTAATGCCTAAGAATTTGGAATGGGATGTCATAAAAGCTCATGTAGGTGTTATGTGTAGTTGGCCCAATACTTGTGTCTGTATGAAGAGGTGCATGGATGGCACGCCCCACCTCCAAAAGCACATTACAGGGGGAATGGAAAGATGTGGGCTAAAAAGACCAAATGCACACATCCCCAGCCACATGTATTGTATGGTCCAAATCACTGCTAAAATAATTATTTATAACGTAATTATTTTTATAGTATGTTTTTTTAATCCTTTTTATCACACTTGCATGGGTCATTTTTTACCCATATAAAAACTGTTTTAGTTCCTAAATTAAGAAAGATAGAATGAAAATAATGATGTGTGGTGATCAAAAACAAGATATTAAATGAATACTTGGAGTATTAAATGATTAAATAAATTGATTACAAAATATATAGCTAAGGAATACTCAGCCATGCATGGAATAACATTATTATAGCACCCAGTAAGCAGGATTTCCTGGCAGTTGGCAAAGACCCATGAGCCGGTAGAGGCCAATCAATATTTCCAGCTCCTTAACAGTGGTGTTAACATTGCTGTGATCTGCAGATTTTTGTAAACAGTACACGTTCCTTTGCTCCTTTAATAACTCAAGCATTTCTGCTGTGATGAACTTCCTGACGTACTCCAGGGGAGTATGAAGATTGTCTGGGGGTGTGACACTCTGTCCTTCGAATGTACACAGAAAACTATTTTTTTCTTTGCCACTTGTAGTTTGCTAACCAGAGTTCATTTTTGGTTAAGGTACTTCATCTACATCACCTGATTCACTTCAGTCTGAATTACATGATTCAACTGACTCATCATTCTCCATTTCTTTGGTGCTGGGAGTGTAATCAGGGTCTTCATCTGAGCTACCTTCACATCTTTCAAACTCACCATCATCTCCCAGGATGACTGCCAGTGCTTCCTGAACACTGTAATGCTTCTTCTTGTGCATACTACAGAGAATACAAATAAGATGACATTAAAATATGTGATATTAATGTCACATCGATATTTATCTCATTTGTTTCATATCAACTTGATCAACAAATGTTTTCACAACAGGTTAAATGTAATAAAGGACATGTTATGCAAGCATTATAATTCTTAAATGGCTTAAATCTTACCTTTAACAACTAAAACAAGCTTTTTTAACCCTCTATGGATTAGCTAGTTCTGTCAAATGTTTTGGGGAACACAAAATCACATGACCTGGCCCTATCCATGCCATGGGATCCATGCCCATGACCCAGGATGTTTAGGGACATCATGAGTTAAAATCAACGGTAAAGCTGTAAGGAACTTTCCAGAACATTTACATATCATGCAACGTCTGTCACCGTCGGTTCTTATGGTTAAGATAGTAAAATGTGCGTTTTACCCAAAAAATGATATTAACGTAATTAAACATTGCAATCATCCATTTCTGAACAATGTCAGAAATTACAGTTGATATGAAAAATGTGCACAAATGTACAATCTACACATCTATATACTCCCTAGTTATGTATTTGTGTACTCTGTGTTGGATGTACCGTTTAGAAAAGTAAGGGGAGGGGGAAAAAAGGTTCCCATCGCGCCAAAGGAAGTGGTATTGACACCACGTGACTTCTATATTGTGTTATCATTGGAGGAGGTTCGAGCCTACTCTCATCACATCCGCATGTGATCCCGCGAACGGTTTGAGCCCGCGCTGCCTGTGACGCTGAAGCTGGGTGCTCGTGGCTATCGGTAGGATTATCTTAAAAACACACTGAAAACAGTTTTAACTCGCAAACATGGCGAAGCAAAGCTCCCTTTTCAATTTTTTTGCCAAGTCTCCGCCGCCAGTCTCCAAGTCGAAGCCGAGTCCCTCTCCCACCGAGGCGGACCTGCCTTCCTCCGTTTTGAAGTCCAGCTCCTCTCCAAAGGAGCAAGCCAAACAAACACCACAACAACCTGCCAAGACCAACAAAGTAAAAGTGAAGAGTAAGGACAAGTCCACTAAAGGAGGGTTCAGCAAACTGTTTGGCGACAAGGCCGCAACAGCCAAACAGAGGTGAGTTAGCCGGGATTATGTTGGGAGCCGTGTAATTGCTGGAGACACGTTTTGCACTGTTTCCCTCTCTACCGACGATTGCTGCAAGTCCCCGAAAAATGCGTTTGGTTGATAACAAAATAAGCAGTTTTTTTTGTTGCTCAGACCAATAAGAACCTATATGTTACTTTCCTACAACTACTTTTCGTGTTCACATAATGAATATGGTCTCTTGAAACGTGAACATTCCTTCGTTCCTTAATCGAATAAAACTAATGTCTATTTTTTAACAAACGAGTATACAATGAATAAATGAGAAGTATACAGTACAAATGAATGTCACTTGTCATAGATACGGCAAAGTCGACAGTTTGAACTGAAAACCGCAACCGAGCTGATGCAGAGGTGGTTTTTGTGTTAGCTAGGTGAACTCATGGCATCTCCCCTCCTCTGAATACATTAGATTGTGTGTGTAGTTTTTAGGAAATGTCAACAATATAACACATTTCCCATTAGCCAGCATTTTACCTTATTTAAATTTAGGCATTTGACAGCTTGAAACAGGAATTAAACGTGTGCAATGTTGTGTAACATTTAAGAAAAAACTCATAGAGAAATATGCACCTGCACGTAAAAAGCAATTTGGCATATGCATTATATGGATATATTAATCTTATTTTAGTCCAAGTATTTAACTTTAATTGTAGATATGGAGATGTGTTCCAGTTTCATAGAAAGTTGAAAAGTTAATGCACATTATGTGCATTTGACACAATCTAAGCTTGGATGCCAATAGCTAGCAGCAGTAGTTTGAAACAGTAAAATAGCTGTAATAATGATGCACTTGTTCTCAAAAAGCTTTTTCTTTTCTCTTCCTACAGCGACAACACATGCACATTTAGTGCTGGCGCCCTTGTGTGGGCAAAACTGGAGGGACACCCCTGGTGGCCATGCATGGTGGTACCCCAACCACTGTCCGGACAGCAGATGAGGGGCAAGGGTCGGGCCCAACGCATACATGTCCATTTCTTTGATGAACCCGCTACTAGAGGATGGGTCAGCACCAAATATGTCCGAGATTACCAAGGTTAGCTCACGCCAGTGCCCTATTTAATGATAGTTGTTAGAGATGGGCCGGTCACGGTCGTGGAGCAGGCCCATTGGACGATGAAGTTAACATAATATAGTACACACACTTTACATTCTTGTAAATCGATAATTTTAGTCCCTAGTTTAAGTGTTGAGTCGACTATAATATACCTAAAAACTCAGTATAGAATATTTGTTTCTCTTGTTCTTCTCTGATATCATTAAACATACAATAACATTTTCCATTCAAAAACGTTTTCCCTATTGTTTGTGTATTTTGAACAATTATAGTTTTTAGAGAGGAAAAGAATTGGAATTGGCCATGAAAATTGCAATCAGTATATATCCAATAATTATAAGGTTAAAGCTGTGACTATTATCTCACGAGTTATTATTTGTTGTAGTTGCTGGAGTTATCTTTTGTACTGTTTTGCAGGCTCGGACAGCAGGGATGCTAAAATAGGCGGGGTGTTCTTCAGCGGCAAACCTGTGTTCCGCCATGCAATGGAGCTCGCTGATCAAGGTTTGTTCGACAGTCCAGATAAAAGACTAAAGATCCCTCTCTGTATGGATCCCTCTGATGATGATGATGAAGAAGAGGAGGAGGATGATGAAGAGGAAGAAATGGAGGTAACATGATTATAATTAACTACAATGTTGATAATAGGAAATAAAAGGAGATGAAACATTTTTAATGAATAACTTTAGTCAAAATGTTTTTCATCACTAGTAAAAGATGCACATAGTGTGTTTGTGATATCCGATACGCTCAGTAATGGTGGTTACATTTGTTATTTATTTACCTGTCCTATTTTTATTATATTTTCAGCTAGACAAGTCTACGTTGACTGATGAAGAGCTCACTGATCAGGACGAACCGAACAATGAGAAAGGGAAGTCGGCCAAAGTCAGTCTACGGTCATCCCGGGCTTCAACAGGAAGTGAAAATAAAGCCAAGCGCCGCCGCATAGTTGTAGCTTCAGATAGTGGTGGATCAGACGAGGAATTCAAGCCAGAACAGGCTGCGTCCAGCAGCGAGGACGAGGGGGAAGAAGCAACGGTGGCTAGTGAAGACGACGGAGGCGGCGAGATCACAAATGATTCCGAAGCAGAAAGCCCCATCAAGCCTGCAAAGCGCAAACGTCCTGAAGAAAAGTCTGGTCCAACAAAATCTAAGATACCAATTACTCCGTCTAACGCACCAAAACGCTATCCAGCAGCTGTCGCAGACGACACTAAGTCTCGTCTGACAGCCTTCTCTGCCCCCGACAACATTGATAGCCAAGCAAACGGATCAGGCACCGGTGTTAGCGCCACCATTTGGGACCACGAGAAGCTGGAGTGGTTGCAGGGTGGCAGGAGGAAAGACAGCCGAAGGCGGCGACAGTCGGAGAACGACTATGATTCATCCTCCTTGTATGTGCCAGAAGACTTTCTCAACAGAACCACTCCTGGTATGCGTCGGTGGTGGCAGCTCAAATCTGAAATGTTTGATACAGTCCTTTTCTTTAAGGTGGGGAAGTTTTATGAGCTCTACCACATGGATGCTGTGATCGGAGTCAACGAGATGGCGCTAACGTTCATGAAGGGGACCTGGGCACACTCAGGCTTCCCAGAGATCGGCTTTGCGCGTTTCTCAGATGTGCTGGTTCAGAAAGGCTACAAGGTGGCTCGTGTGGAGCAGACAGAGACCCCAGACATGATGGAAGTGCGCTGTAAGAAAATGGCTAGACCCACCAAGTTTGACCGCGTGGTGAATAGAGAAGTGTGCCGCATTATCACACGTGGCACCCAAACCTACAGCGTGTTGGACGGGGCTCCGTCCGAGAGTCAGAGCAAGTTCCTGCTGAGTTTAAAGGAAAAGGCTGAAGAGGAAAGCTCGGGGCGCTGCCGTACTTACGGAGTCTGCTTTGTAGATACCTCTGTGGGTTATTTCCATGTCGGTCAGTTCCCAGACGACCGTCACTGCTCACGTCTGCGCACCCTGATAGCACACTTTGCCCCTGCTGAAGTGCTCTTTGAAAAGGGGAACCCATCTGTTGAAACACGCAAAATATTTAAAGCCTCTCTGTCCTCTGCTCTGCAGGAAGGGCTTAATGCTGGCACACAGTTCTGGGATGCTCAAAAGACTCTGAAAAACCTCTCTGAAGAAGATTACTTTAGAGAGACCACGGGCAAGGATCAGGGGAAAGGGAAAAACGCTCTTCCTTCTCTTCTGAAAAAGATGACCTCCAACACGGATTCACTGGGCCTTACTCCTAAAGAGGGCCATGAGCTGGGACTGTCAGCACTGGGAGGATGTATTTTCTATCTGAAGAAATGCCTGGTTGACCACGAGCTGCTCTCTTTGGCCAACTTTGAAGAATATGTCCCTGTTGACGTTGAGCTGGAGGAAGCTGCAGGACGTGACAATTTCTTTTCCCGGACTCGTCAGCGGATGGTCCTTGACGGAGTTACTCTAGCAAACTTGGAAATCTTTCAGAACGGCTTAGGAGGAACTGAAGGGACGCTGCTGGAGCGCTTGGACACCTGCTCTACCCCATTTGGCAAGAGGCTGTTGAAGCAGTGGCTCTGTGCTCCTCTGTGTAACCCGTCATCCATCAAGGACAGACTGGACGCTGTGGAGGAGCTGATAGCAGCTCAGGCCCAAGCCACTGAGGTTTCAGACCTGCTGAAGAAACTCCCAGATTTGGAGCGTCTTCTGAGTAAAATCCACAGCATCGGCACTCCTCTGAAGGGCCAGGATCACCCTGACAGCAGAGCAGTTCTCTATGAGGAGGTCACATACAGCAAGCGCAAGATCACAGACTTCCTCTCAGCACTGGAAGGTTTCAAAACGATGCAAGAGATCATCACTGTCCTCACTCCAGTCGCAGGCAACTGTCAATCCAAGTTGCTCCATCAAGTTGTCAGTCTGAAAGGTGAAAAGGACGGCCTCTTTCCCGATCTCTCTGCTGAACTCAAACGCTGGGACAAAGCCTTTGACCATAACAAAGCCCGCACCACCGGCGTCATCACACCCAAAGCCGGCTTTGACCCAGAGTTCGACGAGGCTCTGTCCTCCATCAAGGACTGTGAGCGAGAGCTGCAGGATTACCTGGACCAACAGAAGAAGAGGGTTGGCTGTAAGAACATGTGCTACTGGGGGACTGGGCGAAACCGGTTCCAGATGGAGGTGCCCGACAGCATCTCGGAGAGGAATATTCCCAAGGAGTACGATGTGAAGTCTACGAAGAAAGGCTGGAAGCGTTATGTGACGAGGGAATCTGAGCGGCTGTTCTCAGAGCTGCAAGGATATGAGGAGAAGAGAGACGCTGCCCTGAAAGACTGCATGAGGAGGCTCTTCTACAACTTCGACAAGAACTACAGAGACTGGAAGACTGGTGTGGAGTGCATGGCAGTGCTCGGTGATTACATTATTATTACTTATTAGATTGATTATTTTTACAGCATGCATCAGTCAAGTTTATCATTGTATTCCTTTTGTGTTACTGCAGTGAGAAACACACAAATAATTGTTCATATGAGTGAAATTCCCTTTTAAGTTTTTGAGAAAGAAACGGCTCCCGTGGCCTTTTGAAAACGAGTGTGCATTGCAGGTGTCTGCTCTAAATTCATTTCCTGCAAATCTTACAAAAACACCTCCATAAGGTGCATTTAATATGATGCTGCAGCAATCTAAGTGCTTCCTGCTGTCATTCTATAACCGTTCCATCATTCCACTTGGCTAAGTTGGCACTAATAAGTTTGTTTTCCTCTCTAATGGAGATTGTGCACTCTCCTGACGTAGGGAGAGATAATTACATAGTTTAGTTCTCATCTCCAAAATAATGTGCTTATAATGTGTTTTCCTGCCACTGGGCCATCAAACAACCACTTTGGTTTAATTTATTTAGTTTTAAGAGCTGCAAAATCATCAAGAAAACGGGAAGCTAATCATCTTTCGAGTTTTAAAGGACATCTGCTCCAGTTCCTTACTTGTATGACTTATCATGTTTTCAGATGTGCTGCTGGCCTTCTCCCGCTACAGTCAGGGCGGAGACGGCTCCATGACCCGCCCACAGGTGGTGCTCCCCGAGGGTGATGACCAGGTGGCACCCTTCCTCGACCTCACCGGATCCCGCCACCCCTGTGTCACCAAGACCTTCTTTGGCGACGACTTCATCCCTAATGACGTCTTCATCGGCTGCCCTGGCAGCAGTGAGGCTGGTGAGGAGAACGGGCAGGCCTCCTGTGTCCTCGTCACCGGGCCAAACATGGGGGGGAAGTCTACCCTCATGAGACAGGTGGGTTTATTTATTTATCTATCTTAACTGAATATTTATTTTGTGTTTAAATAGGAGTTGTTACACATGGACAGTGCAGATCTGTTTGAATCTGTTTGAAGTCTCTATTTGCCTTTTTATTGAGATACCGGGTTGCTTTTTTCCCCCGCAGTGTGGACTTGTGATCATCCTCGCTCAGCTGGGTTGCTACGTCCCCGCTGAGAGCCTGCGCTACACGCCTGTCGACAGAGTCTTCACTCGGCTGGGAGCCTCAGATCGTATCATGGCTGGTAATGTCAAAAACGTCTGAAATGCAAATGGGGAAATATCTTATCGTTCTCCTAATGATGTAATAATGTATTTTTTAATGTGTTCTTTAGGAGAGAGTACCTTCTTTGTGGAGCTCAGTGAGACAGCCAGCATCCTGCACCATGCCACCAAACACTCTCTTGTGCTCCTTGATGAATTAGGCAAGTCTAAATTGCTTATATGGTTTTTTATAGTAACAGTGAAAATCAGACTCATCTCCTCAGCACTGCTTTGTTCTTTCACTGCTTTATGGTTGTAATCATTCATCTGTGTTTGCAGGAAGGGGCACAGCCACATATGATGGCACAGCCATTGCCAGTGCTGTTGTGAAGGAGCTTGCTGAGAAGATCTGCTGTCGCACGCTCTTCTCCACACATTACCACTCCCTGGTGGAGGACTACGCCAACAACCCTGCTGTGCGCCTGGGCCACATGGTTAGTACAGAAATGCAAAACACACTCAAAACTGCAGTGAACAAGAAAGCAGAAGCAGCGCGTTTTAGAACGTTTTAAGGCTAAAAAGCAAAATCATTTAATGTTATTTAGGCAAATATCTTCAGAATAGTTTTTTGACTATTGCATCCTGTTTATTTTATCTTAAATATGGGGCCAAATACATTACTGTGCAAGTAACCTGCTTACTTATGTTAGGTCCCATATTGCTATTGAGTTCTATACAGTCACTTTTCATTATGTTCATCTTAGCTTTGTAGAGCCTTTGAGGTATTGTGTGCATTCTTTCATACAAAACGAGTTCCCTCAGTAATAACTTGTGTTCAAACTGAGAAATCATTAGAAAAGAAATCTCATGTGAATGTGGTCTGATGGACCATACACTGTTGTTGAACAAGACAAATAAAATCAAGCCATATTTTTATTCTGTTCTATTTTCAACAATGATGTCCCGTCCCTTCTAAGGCGTGCATGGTGGAGAATGAATGTGAGGACCCGAGTCAAGAGACCATCACATTCCTCTACAAGTTCATCACCGGTGCTTGTCCCAAGAGTTACGGCTTCAACGCAGCTCGTCTGGCCAGCCTGCCAGAGGAGGTCATCCAATCAGGACACAGGAAGGCCCAGGAGTTTGAGAAGAGCACCATCAGCCTCCGCCTCTTCAAGTATGTACTAGTGTTGAGGTTAAGACATTCTGTAGCTGCTGCAAAGCAAGACTCTGAATTGGTATAAGAAATGCAAAAGATGAGTTTTAACTCTGCCCTCTGTCTTGTCTTGCAGGAAGCTCTGCCAGTTTGCTGAAGATGTTTCTGTGGGCAACACACACTTTACTTCACTTGTTCAGATGCTCAACAACCTGTAGTGTAAAAAAAAAGGAGAAAAGTTTTGTTCTGTTTGTCACCTGAAAAAACACTACTGTTATGATTTAATAAAGTTTATTTTTTAAAAATGACAATGTTTCATCTAGGAAATTAAACCCTTTTAATTCACGCTAGCGCCTACATAACGGTTATTGAATACTTCACAATATATTAAGTCTAGATGTTATGATACATGCATACATTTCAGTCTGTATGAGAACCCACAATCACCAGTACACATGAAAGGGGGGTGGGGGGGGGGAACCATAAAGCGCTGCATATAGATACTTGTCTCAGCTTCAGTGGAGTAAAAGCTTATAACATTCTCCAGCAACATTGGCAAACAAGGAAGAAACACACCGAAGTAAACTTTGCTTTCACAAGACTTGCATTTTTTTTCTTCCATGACCTTATCAGAGCGTCATTTAAAAAAGGCATTTTGTTTTAAACAGGCCAATAATCAATGTGTGCCTGTTCCAGGCTAAAAAGTATCTATGTAGTGAAATCAATAAGAGTTAAGCAATGTACCACAGATGCAATATAATGCCCTGATCCCATCCTGCATTGTTTGATTTGGGAAAGAGAAAGTATTTGAATGATTTCATAAGTCCTGGCTAAACAAACGGCACTCCCTCAACTGTTCAACAACTGCAGCCTTTAGTGAAGTCTTTTATTTGGCCCCATATTTCCTTCCTGTCAATTCTGTAAAAGGGGTATTGTGCGACAGGAAAACACAAACCGGACACACATAAAATATGCATAGATTATGTAAAACAGACTGAAGTATATTAACTCCCTTTACAAAAATGTCCAATGCTACCACAAACAAAAAGAACCCAAGTCTGGTGAAAGCACATTTCAACATCTATTGTTCGGTATTGCAAATGAGTCAACATCGCTGGAGAAATGCTTAGTGTTTTCCTCTTTCCTCTGATCTCTTTCACAGAAAGAAGGTAGATACTGCGACATGTATAATTACAGCAATTCTAGGGTATAATAACCAAAAAAATGAACACATTTAATAAAATAAAGACATTCAAGTACAGTAAGATTTTTGCATGAAAATACAAAACTACACAAAAAGCATTAAAATCAAATCTCAACAGTTTTGTGAAAAAGAAAAAAAAAAAGCTGAAGTGCTAGGTCATTTTTCTCGTACATATCGATACGAGCACGTCGAATGCCCAGTGATGGAAGCATTTTTGAATTCAGGGCTCTTTGCCTCCGCATGAGAAAAGTTGTGTCATTTCTGACTGAGCATCTGTACATGACTGCAGTATTTCCTTCCTCCACTTCTTGAAAGCAGGTGAGGCTTTTTGTCCATCTCTCACCAGCTTCCCTTGGCCAAACCAACACACCCACAAACCCTGAGTCAGCTGCTCTTCTTCCTCATCTTTTTTTTGTGTCATATTTAAAGAAAAAGTGTGGCATCCATAATCAGACTTTTTTTCTTCTTCTTAATGTCTCCTTTTAGCATATTCATTTCAAAGTCTTTTTTTTAAGTCACCGTATATGCTCTGTATTTTAGTTTGGACATCCTCCCCCACTGCACAACTTTAAAGTGTCTTGTGTCCATTACTGCTGAAGTGTAACAGGGGCTCGAGCTCAGTTGTGCTGCAGCGTGTTGGACTCTATAGGAGGGGCGGAGTCATACAGTGTGTCCGTGTCATGAGTCGGCTCTCCGGCTAGTGTGCAAGGATTTGACAACGTCCCGGCACCACAGTCGCAGAAAAATCTGTGGGAGGAGGAATAATGGTTAGTAAAGCTCCATTAAGGTACAGAGAAAAAACATTAAATACTGCTAATAATGTTCCTTCTTTTAATACACTTGTGTATGTAGTTACACAAATGTAAAGAAAAACAAGGGTTAATGTGGTCACTTTATTTTTGAACCACATTATTTGTTTATGGGTGGATAAGACTGACCTATCGTGTCTGATGAACTCCACGTCGTGTCCTTGGTGACACTTCTTGATGCAGTTCACACAGATGGCGTTGCGGTCTGTTGTGTTACAGGTGTGACACCTGTAGGAACACAAAGTGTTTGTTAACAATCGTAAAACAGACGGGCAGTTTACCGCGGGTCGGCTCGGTTGCGAGTGTAAACAGAAATTACCTGTAAAAATCGTGCATTGGGTAGCTGGTGTAACTTGAAATCTTGTACAGGCACTGACCTCTGCTCACAGCCTTTTCAATGGCATCTTGATTGTTCATTATTTTATTATCTGTGGAGATAAGAGCACAAAGAGAACGTGGTAAACTCCAGGTACATTTTGGTACATTAACTTTCAGACAAACTGCTGCTCGAGGTGATCATGAGAGTACCTTTCATTGTAACATTGACACCAGACGCAAGAAACAATCCCCCAAAGCGATTGTTGAAGATCTGGTTCCCCTCCAGGGTCGCTGTGGCGTGATTGGTAATCTCAATACCTAGTAGTGAAAAGAAAATTAAGTTAATATTACTGAGCTCCTTGTAACCATTAGCGAGGCATACTGTACTTATTCCAAACTGTTGGTTTACGGTTGTTTTATTAAGACAGATTGAAGCCTGTGTGCATGTGTTACCCCACCTGCTGCGAAGCCGTCAAATATCCGGTTTTTCCGCAGTACGGGGTGGCTGTTGGTGCTGATCAGGACTCCTGCTTGGGCATTTCTGAAGATGTCATTTTCCTCTAACAAACCTGAAGACAGAAAACACATCGTCAGACACACAACATGAAGATGACATTTGATAAATGTATTAGCGATACTAGATGGAAGAATATGCAAAAAAAAAAGTTATTTGTAAAAGATTGTGTCAATTTATCATACGATCCGAGCTTTCTGTACAAAGTGTCGACCTCTTAGAGAGCCGTCTTTCTAAAGCGAGTCTCTGTTTGTTTGTCACACAATTAGTTTTAGTGAGAAACAAGAAATGTAACAAAAATAAACAACTTTACGACCCCCATTGTAATCAGCATCCCTGTCGTTTCATACAATAAATGGATATCTTACCTCTTCCTCCGTTGAATATACAGATGCCCCCGTCTCTCCCATCGTGGATCTTATTCCTCCGCAGAGTGGGGTTGCTGTCGGTCTTGATCCACACTCCGGCCATAGCATTGTCAAAGATCTCATTGTCCTCGATAAAGCCCAAGCCTGGAAAACACAATGTGTCATTATTATGGGAACGGGGAACAACAGACTGTCAGGAGTCGATAAGTACATTGATTCAATTTAAAGACAATCTATCAGACAGACTGTTCTGCTTCTTACCAGAGTTGTAAACCAGAATGCCTCCATTCTGCCCCCCCCAGATCTTGTTCCGCCTGATCTTGGGATTGCTGCCAGTCCTGACAACAAAAAAAAAACAGGGACAGTTGATCAACTGCTTCACTAATGCTAAATGCATTGAGTTGAAAATAGTATTGTAATTTTCCACAAACCTTATTTGAACCCCGGAGTACATGTGATTGTAGATATCATTGTCTTCCAGCACGCCATGGCCATTGTCGTAGAAATAGACCCCAACCTGTGGAAAAGACGGAGAAAATATAAATAATCCCATTATATCTGGCATAAAAATGAATGTAATGATCACAAAAGATTCAAAGCAAGCCAGTCTGACAATTCAGTTTGCCATTGCAACAGTAAGTCTCATGAAGGTGTATAGAGAGTCGGTCACTTTATTTGTCTTCATTAAACTTGTAGCCTGTAATGGTACCTGCTTCCCGCTGTGTATCCGGTTCCTCCGCAGCACTGGCGTACTTCCCGTTGTCACCCACACTCCTGCCAGCGTGTTGCTGTACACCTCGTTCTCCTCGATGACGCCTTGTCCTTTTTCATGCTGAGGGAAACAAAAATAAATAAAGGTAGGAACTCTAAAGAAGTCAAAAGTTTAAAGAATATACAGTATTTATCTAACTGGTGTAACTTCATGAGTCTTATATTTACCACATATATGCCTCCATGCTGGCCATCGTGGATCTTGTTGTGTCGGACGATAGGGCAGCTGTTCGTCCTGATCTGGATTCCTGCCAGGGCGTTACCGTAGATGTCGTTTCCTTCGATAAGACCCCGACCATCACCGAAAATATAAACACCACCTTGGTTACCATTAAAAATGGCGTTGCCCCTGTATTTGAACAATAAAAGTGAATTTGAGGACACGATGCAACTGTAGATGGACAATTTTATTGATTCAGGTGACACTTTGAATTAGAGATGCACCGAATATTCGGCCACCGAAAATTATCGGCCGAAAATGGTTAAAAAGGCCCTTTCGGCTTTCGGAAAAAATATCACCGAATGTCAGAGAACAGGGTTACGTTGATCATACTCCACATATTTGTCCGGGTGATTTGATTTCAAGTGGTGGAGTAATCCCGAAGTGGTGAAAGTCTTTGCAGTTACACCCCCTCGAGAAATGTCAGCTGAACACGTTTTACAAATCGCAATCCGCGCCTCTTTCTCTGATATTTTGAAATATCTCCAAGCGGCAGACATGTTGGCTGTGAGCCAGCCGCGAGCATGGTCGCGCGCCGTGCTTGTCGCCGCGTTTTGATTACGTCATCACAACAACACGTTAGGTTACCAAACTTATAGGTGCATTTGTTGTTGTTGAAGGCCTGGCTGTTACAGTCTTTATTTACACTATTTTGTTGTAGGCCTACTGGCCTAGATGTTTATGCAGTTTTAAAGCACCTTGGCTTTGTTCTGAATGCACTTTGTTGTAGTTATATCCTACAGAGAAAATGCAATTGACTTGGAATTAATGGTACAGTATGCATTCAAAAGTGCTGAATAAATGTTTTATGGACCCATAATAGTGATTATTATTTAAGTTAAGTTAAGTCTAAGTTAAGTTAAGTTAAGTTAAGTTAAGTTTTGCCATAATCATGTCTTTTTCCCATTATCAGGTAGCCGAACAACATTGAGAAAAAAAAATGTATACATATATATGATATATATATATATATATATATATATATATATCTATATATGTATATATATTTCTATTAATCATTTTCGGCATTCGGTTTTCGGCCAACTGTTTCCTATTTTCGGTATCGGTTTCGGCCAAGAATTACCCATTCGGTGCACCCCTACTTTGAATGTAGATATTTGACCTCTGACGGCCACACTGACCTTATTGTGGGGTCGCTGTTCGAGGTGATCCACACCCCAGCAAAGTTATTTGCATAGATCTTGTTTTCGATGAACTGCCCGCGGCCCTTTTCGTGCACGTAGATGCCCCCCGTCTGCCCATGATGGATCTCACACCGCACCACTGTTGGATTGGCATACGCCTTCACCTCGAAGCCGGCTATACGGTTCCTATGGATGTTACAGCTCTCAAAGTAACCCTGGAAACGGAGAGAGAAATACAACATTAGTCTGTGTTATCAAAATACATTTCAGGAGCAAGTAACAGAACAAATAAAAGTAATATATAAACCAACCCTTTACACTTAGGCTATACATTCTATAAGCATACTTTAATGAGAGTACTTAAGCCCACAGAGACACATGACAGCGTTATACAAAGAAAACACCAGTAAGTTGAACTCTACCATGCCGTGATCGAATGTGAACACGCCAACGTCTCTGCCATGGTGGATGTGATTCCGTCTGATGATCGGGTTGCCATGGTTCTTCACCCAGATCCCAGCCAGAGCGTTGTTTGAGATCTCATTGTCTTCGTATATTCCCTGGAAATATTTGACACAGTTAATTCCAAACAAAGAGTTTGATTGTCACAGTCTAGGCGAGTTCTGGGACTAACTGTTAATAAATCGAGCCAGGTATATATGAGAATTAAGAAGATGGGCTCTGCTACTGTTGTTTAGTTATGCTGAGTTATACTTTGGGTGAAATGTGGGTGGGTGGGTGTATTACCTGTGCATGGTCAGTGATGTAAAGACCAACATTTTCACAGTCACTAATGTTGCAGTGCTTTATTGTGGGACAGGCCCCCTGGCCGCTGACACAGACCGCTGACCCCACTGAAACAAGCAGGACGGAGATGGATTAGCGCACCGTTTCAAAATACAGACCAGAAACAACCTCTGCTCAATCCTGGGAAACCCTCAGATCAGAAGTATCCAGAGGTCAGAAGATAGGGTCTGCCAACATAGAACGGTGACTCCCAACCTTCTCGTCTTGTGAGATCACTTACAATGAACTAATTGATTTCTTTCAAAACCCTGACCCTTTCATCCATCCCATCCCACATCTCACAACACCTCTAGTTTATCATGTGACCATGTTTTCAAAGATATGGCCTATAAATAATATCTGGACATGCATAGGCTAAATCACAAAGTAGAATACATGTCTGGCTATTTTTATATTTTTTCTAGAATAACATAGTTGTTGGATACACCCCAATTTATTTGATGTGTATGATCAGCATTGGGCTATTTTGCCTGTCTTCTTTTAAAGTGGAGGCTGGCATAATCCATTACACAGTTTCCAACCTCAAGTAGCTTTGGAGCTTCACTTTTTCCCTTCAGATATTAACACACATGGGCCCGCATCCCCCCCCCACACACACACACACACATATATATATATATATATTACGCCAAGGAGAGTGTATCTGTAAGAGAGAAAGAGATTCTAGAGAGAAGCGGTTCGACCGCGAGTCTCGTGGCCGCAGCTTCAAATAATACTGAGACATTGGCATAAAGTCCATTACCACATGCCACGTAAAACTAGCCACGATACGTTGATCTAAGTACATGTATATTGCCAAACCCTACTTGTGACTCCTGTGAAGGTGGGGAACCCCTGAGCAGCGGACTGACCTGTGCACGTGCTGCGTATGATGCAGTGGTCGATGATGGGGCTGCAGTTGACGGTAATCTCGAGGCAGTGGTGTGCGTTGTGGTGCTGGGCGGATTTATCATCAGGATTGAACTGCGGCAGAAACAAAAACACTTCACTGTGACCAAAGTCGTTAAACTAACAATGACTTACAATTGCTTTCACACGTACTGAGTGAGTGACACCAACCACTCGGCCAGTACAAACCACCAAAAAAGAGAAAAGTCTCACCCTAATGGTCATGTATCCAACGTAAGCATCTTCGGAGCCTTCCATGAATACGAACGTAGAGTCTCTGGTATTCTCAATGATGACTTTCTCTGCTACTTTTCCAGGAGCTGCACAAATAATCAGAAAGATTCAATTAGAGACTAAACAAAAGCACAATGAAACTGAAACCTTGACTTCACACACACATACCAGCTCCGATCATCGTGATGGGCGACTCGATGTAGATCCACTCATCTGTGTAAATACCAGAGTGCACGAATATCAGGCCGTCAAAGTGAGGCTCCTGACCCCCACCCAGAGCGTCCTCGATGGTGTCGTAGTACTGAAGAAAACATCACAAGTCAGGTAAATGATTGGAACATTAATGTGAAAAATAAAAAGGCAGAAAAAGTTGACTTACAAACATGTTGTCTCTTCCTTTGTATCTGGCAGGATTACTGTAAAAGTGTTCTGCAAAGCCCGGCTTCACGTGTGCTCCTTTATACTGTAAACAAAGTATTTACATGATTACTCACAAACTAAAGAACAAGATGGGGGAACTTTCACTGGAGAAACTGGAGAGACATTTTGGTCCACAGATAACAATAAGGAAAGGTCAACGTATCACAAAGGAATACATTTTTAAAACATAGTCCTCCTCGATGCCCTGCATACTGAATGTCACCATTATAGCCTGTGGTGTTGCCCTTTCACATGACATTAGCTGACTGTACACAGGAGGATTTAAGGTCACAACGAAAATATAGATTTAAAGATTACAAGAAAACAAAGCGGATCTTGCTCTCTTTCCTTCATTTTAGCATTTAAAGCACATTCCGTGTCCAAATATGCTGTGTGTCAGAAGAAATGTATGCTTAATCATCCACAAATACATCACTTTCCAATACACTTTAACATCTGTTGGCTTCAAAATACTTAGGAATGTTTGAGAAGTAAAGTTATTTTATAGCACAGTTAACGTTACGACATATATCTAACATGAAGACCCTAGTGACCATAGAGAGAAGTGCAGTGACAATGTGTTATTTGTTTGATAATGAAATATAAAATCAATAGTTTTTTAACAGGGGCAAAATATATTTGCTAAAAATACAACAGACAAGCCATGAAGCAGGGACTTTGATGAAAGAGGAGGAGGGTCCGTACCAGCTGCTGAAAACTTTCCTTCCACGGGTTAGGCTGCTCGTACTCTTCTGGGTTTATCTGGTAGAACTTCCCCGCCTCGGGGTGCATCATGGGGCGCGTGTATTCAAACACTTCCATGTAAAGCTTCTTCCTGAAGTGAGATAATAAAACCACAATTAACACCTTTTTATTATTTGTGTCAGAATTTCTCAGTACACAATACAGAAGCTCTTTTAAAGCAGCCTCAGTAAAAGGTCTGTTTTTACGTCAAGTACAAACTTGATGATTGACTTAAAAGCCAAAACAAGTCAAAGGTTCACACCCTTACAAGTCAAGCTGACATTTGCACCAAGGTTAACTAATCGGTAAGATAATCTTCTGCTCTGGTAACGTTTGTATTAAAAAGTCTCATAAAATAAAATGCACAACACAGTCAGAGGCTAATCACAGCCACGGTCAAATTGAAATAAATAGTTTCAAGCGTTAAAGCTGTGTCTTGTGTTTAATAAACAGCCTGAGCAAAAGCAGCAAATAACACAGGGGACCCCCAAGCAGACTCACCAGAGGATGGGGTCATTGGCCAGCTCACTGAAGCGCTTGCACACACACGCTGCACGGCACAAGTCCTGCTCCAACAGGTAGGAGAAGATCTTTAGCACCACCTCGTCTGGGAGCTTCTCCTGCAGATACTGCTCTGCTGGAGCTGCTGGGAGGAAGGCGGCCGTGGAGTTAGAATAAATAATGACACTCTGCTGTCAGTTACAGTTGAAATAAGAAAAGTACTTTTGTTTACCCTAATCTGAGTAGCATTGCTATTACAGCTTGGCTACCTAAAAGTGAATTAAAGCATTTAATGCAGTAATCCAAGATGATGTACATTTCATCAGTTAAGCTTTTTAAAATGTTCACTTTATTTGACAGTGAGGACTTGAATTAATATGTTATTTTCCCACAAATGTGAGCAGGCTGTACCGACTGGACGGATGCCTTTTCTTGTGAGGCCTTAATCGAGGTCTAAATTCAGATCCCAGAACTAATACAAGACCAGCAGGTCCAATCCCATTCCAATTGCAAGAGCTGAATGCTACATAGTTTGACAAAACTGTTTATTTACACATTGGTTACTGCTTTTCCATGCAGTTCAAGTTTAGCCTTTATGGGGATTTTCAAAACATATTTATGGAGCGGAACACTTTGTTCATCACACATTAACAAAACAAAAATATATTATATATTATCTTAATTTATAGAAAAAAGAAGAAGAAACAAAAGGCCATATTGTGTAAATAAATGTCATATTTGCAATTAGGCAGTAAATCTGATATTAAAACAGATCATGTGGGTAACAGTGAGAACACCACAAGGCAATGTGCCCGTTAACTTTGACACCACAAGGCCTAGTATGATGAGAGGAAAGCCAGAACCAAATGCCATCATGTCTATAACGGATTCTTTGGCTAGAGCCGCACTGTATGAGAAAAACTCCAAATGCCACAAATAACAGACTATAATTTATACTCTGTGAAACTTGTGGAGCTACTTCTTCATGTCTTGACCAACGAGGCTTTTAAATAGATGATCTGAACTTTTGAGAGGTTGAAACCATTCGAAATCTACTTTTCTGAGGTTAGTCTAGGAGAAGGGTGAACTCAGAAAAAGGTTCCATGATACCGATCTGTGTCAAACTGTATCCCTGTGTGTACACATCTCAGTACAAGGATAACATAAGTGTTTTTTATTTACCTGGTAAATCTTGACACTTTCCTGAAACTCTTGGGCGCTTTGGTCGGTGTCCAAAGTTTTCTGTGGTTGAAGTGGAAGCACCCTGTAAAACAAATTGGAGACATTTGAACATGAATTGTTGTGTTTTTTTAAAGATTAAATCGTAATCATTTATACAATCTTTTCAGAATTCCTGGCATATTTACCTCCATGTTTGTCTTTGTCGGACACACTGTTCTCTTGGGTAGAGACTTTCTTCTAAGTTGGTAGGGACTGTTCTGAGCTCCTGGACCGGATTCTTCTGCGACCATATCTGCAGGAACGTCCTCATCTGCAAATGGTGGGAAAGATTATTTGAAAAACTACGTTTGAATCAATTAAAAAATATTGTAAGATATTAAAAGGGTACAGGTCAAAGAGAACCATGTGTTTAATGTCTGATGAACCACATATTCATTATGTAGAGTTGAAATATGCTTATTAAAAGAGTGAATCAGGCAGTGGATATTCCTGAGCTATCACCAATAAGCATTATGACTAAATACACAGTGTGTATTTGCTTGTTTACCAGCGTCAGATCTTTGCTTGAACAATCAACATGAGTACAAACCATCAACTTATAGTTTACCATAATCTATTAGATTCAGAGCTTGCAACCCAAATGTGTCAATAATAAACAAAACATTGTGACAACACATTACCAGAGGCAATTGCCTAAACAGCATTTGTCAGCAGGTCACAGGATAACAGTGTTCTACATTACCTGCTCTGCTTGCTTCAAATTGATTACAGATCCTATCAAGAGGATTCAATCAACAGCACAACCAAATGGTCTAAATGCGACATCTATTTATAAGGCTATTCACCATGGCACAATAAGTTGATAGCTACCACAGATGGGAGATGCAAACTGTCTTGTTGTTGCTCTGGTTGCAAGGATGACTCTCCCCAGCTACTAGGCCAGTAACCACTACAAACACCATCAATGTAACAAACTGGGCAAAAGGCAACTTTTGGTAAACTCACATGTTGTATAGGGTTTACTGCCTTGTTTGACCAAATCAACACATTTAGGACAAGAGGCATAAATCCATAGCAATCCATATCAAAGCAAATATACAGTTTGTTAAATGGGGAAAGATACCATTGTCAATATTATTTATCACCCACACTATAATCGTTTTGTTTTTTTACTGTAACTTTAAAATGACATTTCAGCTAAGCTGTGAACATGATTTAAGACAAGGGAAAGCCTAAAACAACCCATACTTCACAAAGATGAGCTTGACAGGTTAAATGATCAAGATATTGCCTGTGTTTTTACAAAACAAATGTGAGAAGAGAAGAGCATTTGCTGCTGTTTGCCACTGAATTGATGATGTGGGATCCAAAATAACATGTCACTGGTCCATCTAAAAATCGTTGAATTGCATTTGGAAAGCAACAGTTAATGTTACTGATCAGTGTCTCCCAGGTTAACTGGTTCTGGAGCAGCAGTGGCTTCAGCCATGCAGCTATGATTAACGTTACGAGCATTCCTAGCTAATGTTTACTTTAAAATATAGCTGTCAATATTTGCCTACATTACGTCTATGGACATACAATGGTACGGTAGAAAAAACAATCTATTAAATGTGACATTAATAACAAGCATGATATAAACGCATTTACATTTTGACGCTTCAAAAGGCTATTAGGCTGGGGGCTTTTACAAAAAACGCCAGGACGCAGATAGCAAGCCAAACATGCTAATAATAACAGCTATGTTAGCACGGGCAGTTAGCATGCTACGACAACTTGCGATACCACTTTGTATATCCTTCCTTGCGGTTGTCGCTCATGAATAAACATCACCATTGTCTATTGCCTGTCATTATCTCTACTGGTCTAACATTATTTACCTAATAATGACACAAGTATGCAGTGATATGAGGTCAGACGGATAAAAGAAAGACCGAGTCGGGGCAAAAATTAAGCAAAACAAAGCGCGGCCTGATTGCTAGGAAAAAACACAAAAGCATCGGTGTTTCCTGACTGCACTGGGACCCGCTGAAACTACTGCTAGCTCCCTGACGTTAATTACAAAAGCCGACGTTTTTCTTATGCACATGTTAACAGTTATACGCGGACATAAACAATACACAAGCCCCTACAAGTTAAATACACAATTCCACCCTGAAGCCAGCCTTTTGACAAGCACTCCGTAAAGCTAACGCTAGCTTAGCGTAGCTAGGGTTACCTCTTTCCTGGTGGTTCCTCTCCGGCTGTACCGGGCGCGGCCTCGAGACTCGCCTTGGTCTTCTGCTAACGTTACTTGCTCTGACGGAGTTCATTTGGGGTGTTGATAATCTTGAAATGTCAAAGCCTTCACAGCAGAAGAGGCGACTCTAAGCACATCGTCTATGTAATTTTCTTGAGCATTGCACGATGTGCCATCTTTAGCCGTGGCACCTGAAAAAGGTATCGCTGTGTTATTCCCGTTCCTCTGCACTGGTGTTACGTCTGGCCCCGTTCTACTGTAGCAGGAGGAGCCATAACATACAGGCACGGTCCGTCGGGCCTCAGTAACATCACATGGGAAGACCTCTCGCCCGGTCACATCGCTTTCCCCTTTCAAGGCGGTCAATTCAACAGTGATTAGCCTACATTTAATTTTGAAGCTCAGCCATTCAAGCACCCACCATGGGAAAATGTGCTGTTTGTCCCATATTAGCCGTCAACCTCAAATACATTGTAGGTAAATACAATCTGTATAATAATCCTTATGGGTGGAGGTAAGGAGTCATGCCCAAAAGCACATTGGCAGTCTCGGCTAACTAATTGTAAAAAAAAAAAAACACACACTAATCAAGGAGTTTGAACTTTCCTTCACCCAGAGCACCAGAAATGCATGCTGTGTGTAACACCAACATTCCCAATAACACATTTTGTCATGCTATGATACTGTTGGCCAATTTTTTAATGTTGACCTAATGTTATAAATGTATTTATTAGGATGAAGCCTTTGAGATGCAGCTTCTCGTTTTCAAGGGGGTCCCGAAGGTGAGTTGGTTTACAATGCATGATCTGTTTAAATACATTTAAAATAAAGGATATATGAGAACCCGCTGGGAAGATGTCCCTGGCAGTGAGTTGAAAACGTTTATGAGGCTAATTTCAATGGCTTTAGCTTAAAGAAGAGGAAGTCAATAAAATGATAAATTATCCAGGCACCAATAGTGTGTAGTGATTTTGCAGACTTTGTTTGAAGTAATGAGGAGCGGATTTTATTACAAAGCAAAACTCTCCCTTGAATAATCTTGCATTTAGACTCATGATACATTTTGGATACAAGTGGCCGATATGCAATTATTTTTGTAAACAAGTTAAGATAAGATAAAACTTTATTGATCCCATTATCATTATGGGAAATGTTTTAATACAAAAAAATTAAAAGGTCTCTGCATTTGACCCATCCTAGTGTAAGGAGCAGTGGGCAGCCACTTTGTACAGCGCCCAGGCAGGGGACTGTGCCTTGCTCAGAGGCACCTCGTGGTACTTTGTCGTTACAGGACTTGAACCTTCCAGTTCCCAAGCCAAGTCCCATAAACGGACTGGGCAACCACTACCTAAGTTACTGTTCTGAGGACATGCACCTAGTATTGAACAAACATTCCTTCACTTTCAAAAGGGTCTGTTGAAGAGATTTGGCACCTGCTAAAATGCTCAAAGTGATCCCCCAGGCAGAACAGCTTGACATGTCAGCAGTTCTGCTTGCTTTGGTATCACTCTGACCTGCTACAAGCAATTACAGAATGGATGTTTGCATCATTTATCAATTTTTTGTCAAAAGATACTTTAATCTTTGAAGATTCTGCTACAGGGAACCAGGACGGCAATGTATAATGTCTTCTACAAGGGTTTATTCAAACTTTCAAACCTTACAGTGTCTAGTACATAATTGCATAGTCTTGTATCATGTTTCTAATATTTTGATAGGGAGGAAACTATTATAGCCAACCTGCCAGAGTTGAGGTATGACTTAACACTTAGAAAACCCAGTTTCTCAAAGTCCAAAATGATGTCTTTAAATGGCTTGTTATGTCAGTACAAAACCCAAGTTGATCACTTAATCAAGTAGTTGATTAATCCTTGTAGCTGTACTTCTGTCATTCAAGTTTTTCAGTTTAACAGAAGCAATTCTCCAAAATAAGATGCGAAGTATTTTCTGTAACGTGGGTTTATTGATGGTCTCTCATTGGTCACTACATACAAACAAGTTGCAAAGTTGTCCACTAGATGTCTCCTTATCTCTACTTTGGTTAATTGACTGCATGTTTTGTTCAAGACATAGACTGTTCAAAATGAGCATCACATTATACTTTACATCAGTCGCATGTCACTTTTTGTCTCTATTGTCTGAATATTTTTCAGGGTTTCATGCTAAAATCTGAGCTTTCATTAAATACATCCTGAGCAGTTACTCCTGTCAGTCTTTAAACCACCCTCTTGCCCTAGGATGCTGCCATGGCAAGTCAATTGTTTGTCATACTAATATCTAATTGAATGTGAGAAAGGATCTTCGCTCTGATAAACTGAAACGTAGTCAATATTCATATGTTCATATGGAAATCAATATGTGCCTCTTGTGAACATATTGTCAATTATTAGCTATTTTCTGGCTGTTTTAAAATAATACTGTATAACTGACTAATGAACTACCCACAGTAAATTAGTTAAACTAAGTTTCAAAAACTACCCTGTAACTGCCTTTAGGTGGCAGCATGCTCACAACCTTTTTTTTAGGTTTCATACACGTCAATAGTATTTATATTTTCTGATTATGCATAATGGTATGTTTTATGCCTCCAATACCATTCCTGTCAGCAGGGCCATCTGTGATTTTATTGCTCTGAGGTCATTGACCCATCTGTGATTTGTGTCTGTATGTCTGTCTGCCCCAAGAGGTTAATGCTGAATGACCTCATGACAGGAGTCTACTGAGATACTTGTGTCAGCCTTTGAATTGTACAGAGCCCTTAGTCCCACTAGCCAACATTAGTAGGTGTTATGCTACAACCTGAAAGAGTTCTTGTAGTGTTGGTTGTGTTTCTTCCAATGTTAAATAGGCAGTTATGTGGCTATTTATGAAATTATCACTTTTTTTTATTCTGAATGGACTTTTTTTCAGTGGTAACAGTGAATGACAAACTAAGTGTCCTTGTGTTCATGAGGCACTAGGTGTTGTCCTCTGATGATAAAATGGTTGGACTCAGTGTTGCCATGGCTAGAAGGAAAAAAATGTTTGCCCTGTCTTACGTAACCTTTATGTCTTCCTACTTCCATTTTCATAGTGAATCACCAGTCCGCTTTGAAAAAGATACAGTAAAAATTACTTTACCTAAACCTAGATCATGTGGAGCTTAACTCTTAAGATGTCCATTGTTTTCAACACTAATCTGTTAGAGATATGACAGTGAGGCACATGTGTTGGCTTGGTAACCAATCCAGTATCCAGTGGCAACAGAGGTCTATTGAATGCTGGGTGCCTCTGTATTGGCTGCTGTGCCCACCACTCTCCTGTGTCACAAAGTCACAGATGCACATCCATATAGACGCTCTGAATAATAGCGGGGTTGTGTAATATTCAGCCCAGGAGTCAATATTGTGTATATGTGTGATTGGGGAGGGGTCAATCAGAGCACTGATGAACACAAATGCTCTTTGTGTTCAACAACTTAATGTACTGACCTGCAGGTGGTAGCACTCGCTGTCTCTGCCACTTTATCTATCTCTCTCTCAGATGTATACAAACACAACAGTTTATGCGCTTAAGTCTTTGTAAAGCATCCTCCCCTTGACATTATATTCTTAAATGAAAAACACATTTCAGTATTGTGTTCATTCTCTGCCATCATTGAGTCCTATCCACATCTGAAGGCATCCACTGGTGCAGCAGCAGACACAACAGGATAAGCGTCTTTGTCTCAGACTCCTGTCTGTCAGAGACACCCCCCTCCCAGCCTCCTCTATTTGGGCGGCTGTTACAGGAGGGCAGATGGCTCATTACCATAAATAGGACAGAGAGAGAGAGAGTGAGTGAGGGGGCCGTACACACCGACCAACAGGACCACGGTGCCCAAAAACCAAGGAAATGGGAGGCCGTTGCTAGGAGAGAGGAAAGACAGCTTTATGGCAACACAAAGCTGATTTCCCCATCCGACCTCATCCCGCTCCCGCCCCCTCGTTCCCTGCTCTGGGGACCGAGTTTTGAATCTGCTGGTTGGGGGCAGATGGTCGATGGGCCCCACCATCTCTACCACTGGACACAGGCTACACTGACACAGTCAGACCTGGCAGGACTGAATCACACCTTATCCTGTCCAACCTATGAGGAGCGGGAGCAGGAAGAGCTGGAGCCCAGGCCATCAGCTAAGAATAGATCTACACTTGTTGCCCACAGGAAATGTGTGGCTGCACAAGAGATGATAATATGTTAAGAGTTTGTCTTTGTAGTAGTGATATATATTTGCTAAAGTGAAAATCAATCACTGATGTTAATCACAGGACGCGCTCGCTTTTCTATTGCTGCTTTCTAGTTGCTAACCAGTTAATGACCAGTTAATGACAATGATTTGGTCAATCCAGAAGTTCTTATATGATATACTGTAACCATCCACAAAACACACATACACAAACAATCCTAACATCATGAAAATAGTTTTCTTTTAATCAATCAGGCACAGCTCAATTATTTTTAATCCTTCTTGTTTATCCTAATCTGCATCCCAATTCATGTCATTGCCCTTGTTTTTAACGATGTTTGTTATGTGTATCCATCCATGGGAAATTGTAAAAAGTGCACTGAATTAGGGGAGCATGAGGTAAGGTGAGGAACTTGGAAAGTACTACTTATATATATGTTTGTATCAAGACACCACCTCTGAAACAAAAGCACATCTGCTCCCACTCGACCTTTGGTTCAAAGGGCAAGAGCAGCCAACTGTCTGACTGACAGGAAGGAGGTGACATCAAATGACAAAATTAGTCTAATCTAAATAAACAAACAATTTATATAAATAGGTCGTAATTATTGAATGGTCATCTAAATTACACACAACAATCTGCTAAATTCATATCATTTGCCATGATAATTAATGTGGGCTGCTGAGGTTTGGGACATTTTGCATATTGTCCTTGGGGAATTGGGGCGGGATGTTTGACAGTATAACATGCATGTGCTGGCAAGGAAGAGGGATGGGAAAGGAGGGAGAAAAAGGACAACTAACCAGAACGAGCAGAAGAAAGCGTGGCAGCAGCATGACAAGTAAGCAGAATAGAGGCGGTCCTGCATCACCTAGCCCTCCGCCCTGGTTGCATAGGAACACGAAGGCCCATGCCTACCCTGCAGACACACTCCTTTTCCTCTCTCCTCTGCCACGCTTCATTACCCAGTGCTCAGCCAGGCACAGAGAGGCACTGCACCACTTTCTCCACACTACAGCCGTGTGCCCACTCACAGCCGTGCAGCCAGGCTCCCCGTAGACCCGGGCAGGGTACAGCTGCCCCTCAGGCTTCAGGTCACACTCACTATATGCATAGTGCAGAGACAACATAGGGAGGTTTGAACTGGTATCATAACACTAAGCAGTGTTTCACCAACCTTTTGTTTCTCCAGTCCCATAACATGACTTCAAGGTCAAATTGGCACACCTGTCATGTTCCAAATGTGTTCATTAGATATGATTTTTACACGGGATAATATCTCATAATGGAATTTTTTTCATACAAATGAACTTTCAACATTTATGTCAGTTTGATTGCATTTCTATTTTAACTGTAGCCTCTTTATCCCTTCCTTTCTACTTCTACTTTCTACTTCTTCAACTGTAATTTGTATTTTACTTTTATGTATTTAAGAATGTGACACTTTTAGCCGGTGATTTATCCGCTACTTTAACCAATTAACATTTGTTGTCCCTAACTTTTGACTTACTATTTCTTACTTTTACCCACAATATGATTTTCCATGGACCTTTTTCAGGTATTACAGCTGATTTTATATAGGATTTATTTTCTTTTTTTTAAATCAGACAACACTTTTATTAAATAAATTCAGCTAATCTACAACCTACCTTTGGGTATATGTACTGCAGGCTAACTCAGAAATTGTGGTTTCACCGATGTTCACAGTTGAACTTGTTAGATTATACATTTACAAACTGTAGATAAAAATCTATTTATCTGTCTTTAATATTGCAAAGCAGCAGGCAACCCGATCATTGTAATGTTTAGGAGAAACAACACAAACTTATTCAAACTGCTTGAACAGCATTAGAGATCTTTCATACTATCATACTATGGAGCTGGTAGTGCCAGACAACACTGCTGGGCACAAGACCACTATTGTCTCTCAGGATAAAGTACGCTTGTGACCAAGGCGAGGCGGGGACAACCAGATGCTGTGAAAAGATAAGGGAGTGTCAAAGAACAAAGGTCTTGGTGTTGTGTTGTTTACACTCATCATTCAAATGATAGACGTCACAACTCTGATCTAAACTCTAGGTACATGTCGGAGTGGGTTGTCTATCCTGTATCCTCCTCCAAATTCACAGTTAATTGACTACAAGTGTTAATTTGCTTGCAAGGAGCAGTCATTAAGGTTGAATAACAAAATGTAGCCTGGCAATAGAGCAGCCAGGGATCAATGGGTTAATTCAATTGCCTCTGCATGTGGTGTTTTGTAAAGCAAGGCCATTTGAAGTCCTTTATAAGGGAGTCATGCCGTTTTAGTGTGCTTAAAAGTGGAAAGAGATAGCATGGATATTGGTCAATAAAGAAAGAATAGAACGGCACCAAAGTCAATGACATAAACAAAGACCAAAGTTCAGAGCTGTGTGCTTGGTGACAACTAAACAAGCGGATACAAAGAGATGGTTTACAGAAAAGTCTTTCCGTCTCTTTTTGCAGTCAAGTTTGGGAAAAGGCTGTCATTGTATACAATATAATGACTAACGAATGACTGCTTGTCTGCTTAAATGTGTAATCAGTAAAGCAGTGTAATGGGTAACTTTTTTCAAACTACAGATTTTACTGAAAATGTGACCAACCAACCCTCCATAAATCTTACAATTTGAGTCCTTTTCTTTTTTGGCTTAATCTCACCGCCTATGAGACAGGGGACCATCATTCTTGTATGGCAAGGTATGCCGAACATTTCTGCAGCTACATTTTAGGCAACTCTCCAGCAAATGCATTGTGTATGTTTATCAAGTTTTGTGGGTGTGGTAGAGGCTTTCAGCAAGAGCTTCCCTCTCAGATAAGTATTGCACTAATTATGCAAATGAATTAGGGGGCACAGTGTAACATCTTGCCTGGTGGGGGTCTCAATGGTTATGTCTGTGTTAGTGAATGGGAGTCGTGTCTTCATTAGAGATTCATAATGGTTTCCCTCTTCTTTCTTTTTTTTTTAAACTCTGAGGCCTAAAATGTCAATATAGGATTTCAAAACTGTTAAAATATCTCTTTACTCAACAGCGCTGTCTCATTAATCTTTTTTTTCATTTAGCTCTAATAACATGTAACCTACTGTCCTTTGTTCTTGTTGGCACGCTTAATCCTCCACTGGTACAAATTGACACTTGGGCCTGTTTATACAAGCGTTTGCCCAATTTAACCTGAACAAATACACTGAATCAATAGAGAAATACAGGATATTTGTTTGACTGCTGAAAGGATAATTCCATTGCCCTACATGCTGATAATTTTATTGCCTGTGCATTAAAGGAGGCACTTATCAGCTGACAGATAACAGACAATCAACACTGCTGACACAATTCATAAGACTCGGTTAGCAGAATGGATTGTCAAACAAAGGCTTCTGTGGGCAAACACACTCTTCAGTTGAGGATAACTGCAGGCAAAAGCTGGGAGAACCTCCAGGGAAAACAAACCTGGAGAACAAAGAAAGTGTTGCATTTGAAACAAGTTGACCACGCCTGGTTGCTCTGCTGGCAGTTAGAGGGTGTGTATAAGTAAGATGTACACATGTTAGACTACAAAGATATGCATTTAGCCAATTTAACATATGAATAAAAGGTTTGCCATGCTTGCTTCTTGCTCTTTCCTCAAACAACAGTTGTTTGCTCCTTCCAGAGCAATTAAGTCACTCTGACTTCTTGTGCAAGTCCTTACTCGGCGTGGTTTCAAACCCATTTGGGGTTGCCTCCTTGTCCTGGAGAGAATGCAAATACAACCTGTTTAACCAGTAACCCCCACTGACCACTTATCTAGGAAAAATGAATTGCCATCAAGCCTTGGTGCATTATGTGCACTCATGTGTCTGTGTTTCTGTGCATGGATGTGTGTTGGTGCTTTTTAATCTACTGCACAATTCTCTTGATGAGTCTTCCACTTCGCATTTCAAAGGAGGTTCAAACTAATTAGCTCAGGGTGCCGGTTGTCTGTTGGTCTCAGTCCCATAACACCTTCAGGTGATTGTTCCAACATGTAAATCCTCGACAGCGACTTTATAGTAGCCTACTCTACAATGTCTCCTCCTTTCCAAGTTAGATAAGGTGGAATCCAGAGAAAATACACAAGAGCATGCCTTGTTTAAATATGTATAAGACATCAATCAGGAGAAAAAAAGACGTAGAGAAAAAAAAAGTGTATTAAATATAAAGTATACCTATAACCGGGCCATTCTGTTCATTGTTTTAACAATGAGAGTTTCTCCTGGAATGCAATTTATCTTTACAGTTTTCACCTCTTTACTAGCTGTGTACCAAAGTGTCCACATCTGTGTTTCCACTTCAGAAACCAAAGCAAGGTGTAATGAGAAAAAAGAAAGAGGAGAGAAAGAGAACAACAAAGGCATGGACAGATGAATGAAGAGCAGCACACAAACAGGGGTTGTCACTAATAGAGAGTTTTATGAGCTCCAGACCTGCTGAAATGGAGTGCCGTGCGTGTGCGGCAGCTCTTATCGGCTGGCTGGCAGCGAGGGGAGGGTGAGAGCTTCCACACTTGCGCTCCGTAAAAATGGTCTGATTCATTTTCCGCATGAGAGGGTCTCACTGGGGCGGCATCAGACCAGCCAGTCCACACAGATTTATGGACCATTAAAGCAGCAGGCCTCCTGACCGCGATGCCTGCCACCATAGGCTGGCTGCTAAGACACACTGCACCCTCATTCATGCTCGGCCACTATACTCTCCATCACAGCCTGGCTTCCTCATTGTTCATCCCCTCATCAGTACCACTTTTACTGCCTTACATGAACTCCTCTCATAGTCTATAATCCTACTGTTCTCCACCTCACTCCCTTTGATACAAAGTGAACTGTTTACTGTAATTGTTCTCCCCCATTGTTGAGTTCACAAAGACTTTGTGTTATTCTGTCACCAAATGATCATCACCAAAGTTCCTCATCCCTGGGCAGACAACATGCTATATTGTACAGGAAATGCTCCAGTACCATTACGGACCTCTCTGATGGTGGTCAGTGGGGCATGTTGTTTTAGCCTAACAGCTTTTACAATCAGATTATCACCATTGCAGGCACACAGACTAATGGCTCTGTCTTTTCAAGGCATCCTCAATCAACTGTTTCCCTGCGTGATTAATGCTTCTCGATCAACCCCCCCCCCCCACCTCTCTCATTTGCTAGCTTTGCAACATCATCATCCCTACTAGTGATACTGGAAGGGAAAATGGGGCAGAGTCTATGCAGCTTGCTGGCCCTAAGAATAGCACTGTGTTCAAGGAAATGATGCCACAGCAACCTGAGCAAAGGCTAGGAACATGAATGAATAAATGAATATAGTGGTTTCCAAGGGCTGGGCCACTTCTGTTTGATAATCTTACATTCTTTTTTTGTTGGACAAATGAAAATGGCCACATTTGATACTATTCTATGTTTTTCTATTTGTAAAGAATTATGAACAAACGGACACAAGATGAATAGCGCAGCCTGTTAATGATAAGCACCAAGCATCAAGAAAATACTTTACACACTAACACTCAGGTATTTAGCCTGACAAATAGCCGCCATTGCACTGCTGAAAAAGCCTGTTTGTCCAGCTTGAAGAAGGGGAGAAACAAGGGTGTGCATCAACACCAGTGTAGAAATATTTACAGCATTACTGCAATGGCCTTGTTGGGGTTTAAACACAGTAAAAGCAAACAGAGAGGCTATTAGATCAGTCCACAGAGAGCTACTCATGTACACGTATGAAATGGAGTGGCTGAGATGAGGACGGTATCACCATAATGTGAAAGTTACAGTTTGGTGTGAAGTCAGTTGGCCAGTAAAGCTGCACTCAACAGATAGCATGGAAAAGACAAAAAAACGGTCTACTGGTTTTCCCATAGGACACTTTTAGCTAAAAGCCCATTCTTACAAACATGTGAATGACAAAGCTATATGTGCATTTTGTTACACAAGCACAGACAATTAGTTAGTTAGTTAGCGACTGGGAAAAAGTAGGCTCTGCTTTTCCTTCTCAATTCTTCTCTTTGTCTGTATTCTCAGGCATCACCCAGCATGTGTCTGTTGTGTATGGTATATACAGGTCACGCTAGCTCCTTGTATCGTCGTTTACTCTGGGAGGGGCCCTGTTGAGGGTCCACTATCGTCACGAGGCTGGGTGTGGTGACACATCCTTTCTCTCCGCCCCGAGGTGTTTGTGTAGCCTAAATAACGCGGGAGTGTTTGTGTGTGTGGGACCCCTCCGGCTTGATCACTCACACACTTAATTCATAATAAATCCCATCACTCCTTCACTGTGTGCCTTATCATTCATTAAACGTGTTTAAAACACTATAACACACATTAAATCCTCTACGTTACGTTACAAGCAGCTGGTGATAAAAGTGAAAGCACATTGCACGATGCAAAATAGGATGGCGTGCGCGTTCGCGGAGCTACTGCGCTGCGGCAGTTGCCAGGGGAGATAGGAGGGGAGGGGTTTTGATTGGCTGAAGTGGGCCTTGTTGCCATGACGACGGCGAGGGGTTTGGTAGCGTTGCCGTGCGCTGTGTGATCTGCGCGCTGCGTGTATGGAGGAAGCAGCTGCTGATCTGATCTCTGACATTGTGTGAGACAGACATCTGAATAAACTGCGTACAGACGTGTCTTTAAACATACCGCAACGAGGCACGCCGTGCATGATTGTAAGTATTTGCTGCTTTTCTTTTAATTTGTCTGTAGGTGTGTTGTGTTTGGGTGGATACGGGTTGTGTTTCGAACAAGCGAAAAAGTAAATGTGGTCAAGTGACTTTGCTTAGAGCAGCCAGCATGGCAGAACAAGCGACAGCATGTGGCCAGCTAGCTAATGTTAACGTTACTTCTCTCTGCTATCCGGGCTCATTTATAGCGACAAAGCATGTGTATCGTTTGGTATATGAAGCTAGAACAATATTCTAGATAGTTAAAATGTTATGCTAACACTAGCCGTAGATTTACCTTCACTCACCCACCGAGCTACTGCTAACGCTACTTTGCCTCACGGACCGGTTGTTCTGGTTGAGCTAACGTTGTTAACAGTTACAGCTAGTATACCGACTATTTTTAAAGCTGAACAACATGTAACTAACCGGAGATAAGTCACTTTGTAACGAGTCCCGTGTGTTTTATAGTGTTGTGCAATAGTCCACGTCATTCCCTGTAACTTTGTATTCCTCATTGTGTTACTGGCTGCTGCTTGTTAGTGTAGTCTTGGGTCCGTGGTGAGTAATGCCACAGTCTACCTAGCATTAGCTACAAAGCATATTAGTTTCCTAACAGCACTTCACTTTTCACTCGCTTTGACTCTTTGTCATTTAAAATCTTTGGTTTTCACCTATTTTCTCAAGTTGTGGGTTTGAAAGTTAAAAGCGCTATACCATGTTTGTATTGTTTTTATCTTAGACTCATATCCTCTCTTAATATATTTTGATAATTGAATATTTCATGGTATATTATGACTGCACCAGAGGTTGCGAGGCTACACTGGCTAGCTAAGCACATGATGTAATGGATTATCACAAGATTGTCCCAGATACAGAGTGCTCTACAAACAATGTCAGAGTGTAGGAAAAATATCTCTGTTTAATCCAGAGGGATATATGTTGTTGTTGAAAAGGTCTTCAAATACTTTATGTTATTCAACGTGTCCTGTGTTGTCTGCCCTTGTGGCCCCTCTTCCTGCTGCCTGTCAGTGTTGTATTTACTGGACCTCATTTAAAATTAATTTTGTGCTCTGAGATTTCTGTGTGTATTTGGTAAAGGTGTTCGGAAAATATATTTCCCTTTGTTAGATTGTGACATTAATGTAGACTGACGTAGCTTTCTTCGTACTTGACAGTTGTTAAAGCCCTAGTGATAAATAGAAGACAAAGGCAACAGGAGCTTAAGGGACAAACGTGCAAAAAAGAAACAGATGTTGTCAATCTGCCATTATTTTACTGGCAGAATCTCCTCCATGGTCATGTTGTAGGTCAAACCATCTGTTGTCGTCTTTGCTGTTGTTTGTAGTTTCAGCATGTATCAACTCCTGTACACGTTTGTACGTACAGACACCTCTAGAGGGTCAGGACTGTTGCCTCCCAGAATAGATGAGGGTCTGCTAACTTTACTGACATTCATTTCTATTAATAAGACTTGTCGTAACCCAGGGATGTGGCTATTGCTGAATTGAAATGGCTTTAATTACTACAGGGATCTAACGTATTGTCAGTAGAGTTGAAATAGCTTTAATATTGTACCTTCATAAGGTCATTTAAATGGCTAGAATATTCCTTTAAGACGTTGTAGTTACCAAAGATACTGTAATGTAGTATTACTCCAAAGTTTGTAGTCCCTTTTCTTTAAGGTAAAATGGGAGCCAGAATATTTGAATATTCTGTTCATTTGTAGTGGGTATGCTCACAGTTTTCTATGGCTGAAAGACTTGGAAATCATATGCTACATATGATAACTTAAACCTGAATTAGACTTTTCTTTCTTAACGTAATGTACATTTTTTCCAAAAATAACCTTACAATAACATAAGGTACTTCAATGTTACAAATGTTGAATAAACCAATACAATAGAAGACATACTGTAATCAAATTGATCTCAAACCTCTTCATGAATGCCATGCTTTATTTAACAATTTGGTAAACACATTGGTGTCACTTATCTGATCATTCGCTCCATTGTACTGTACAAATGCCAGAACAGGAAGATGTTCCTCGGAGGATGTTTGATAACAATGAACCAGTATGACAAAAGAAACCACCTGGTCATAACATTTATGTGAAGTGAATTGTTAATGTACAGAGTACATTTCAGGTCCAATGGCGCTTTGTTGTCTTGCTTAGCGATGACAACATACTAAATATGATATATAAAACACCTTATAAGGAATTTGAATTATATTGCATTGTTGCTTGCATCAGTTACACTCATCTAAGCAATAATCTGCACTTCAAAATGGTGGTGTTGCCATGTAATCAGTCTTATCACAGAATTGTGTACTCTGACCCAGGAGTAAATGAAAGGTTGTGTCCTCTAAAATCCACCATGTTCTCTGTAGATATACCAGTGGTTTGAAATTCATTACCAAAGCGGACCTATGTGGCTGAAACTTAGCAGATTGCTTAACACAGTCTAAAGCAGGTTTCTCATGGATTGGCTCAGCAGAAAAGCTCACCGCTTTATAACCTACTGTTCTGTGAACACCCTGTAATTACAGTCATTTGTGACTTTGATTTTACCGACTGTTTTAAATCGTTGTAATGGTAGAGGTTGAATAATTTGATGATTGGCAGAAAAAGGATGGTCATTGTTCACTTTAAGTAACTCTATTCCTATAATTATGTTGTTGTGTGAATATTATGTTTTAACACATTCAAAATGAAAACATGATTTAAAAAAGATTAACTGCATATCTTGTGAAGGAATTAAACAAAAACAACCTAGCTGTTTTATTGTAAGCATTGTATGTTTTTGTATATATCAGCCACAACAAGTCTGCATAGGCTTTTTTTTTATGAAGAATGTGTTCTCCCTCAACCTCCCATTCCTAGGGCCAGTTGTTAAATTGAACAGCCATTTACCTTTCTGAGTTCAGTCACAAATGGGAGAGCTCCAGCTCTTGACTGCTGATGTTGGCCCGTCTGGCTTGTGGAGTTTACAGCTTCATGCAGTTTAGTGGCGGTTGGCTTGAATAATTAAAGTTCACATGTGTGTTTCATCACCTGCTCACACCCCCTGTGTGTTTTTGAAGGAGGGACAGCCCCAGAAGTGTGTGGTCTCAGGTCTGACATTCGGCTCATCAAACATGGTTGGTAACTCTGAATTTCAAATGCAAATGTAAACACACATGTACAATTAGTTCTGATGTTTCACATCAGTAAGAGATCTGGGCACATCTGAATTACATCTATTTGTATCCCTTATGCTTCCTGTTTAATGGCTTACTATTTCACAAACTGGGGTCAACGTATTGTCGGTAATGTCATGACAGCAACAAAAGCAGTACCAGTTGCAATCTGGTTCTGCTTGTCTAAAATTACAAAGTGTGAGTATTTTGAGTTTCTCCCTCAGTTTTTCCTCCATACGCCTGCCTCGGCGTGTGTGTATTTGCAGAAGTTGCGAATGGGCAGAGTGTGTATTCCTGTTGTGGCGCCCCTCCGTCTACTCCAGTTATTGTTTTACATCTCTTGATTGGTCGCAGTGGTTATGAACAGACTCTATAGTGAACTACACCCCCCTCCAACCCCCCCGTCTCATTTGTGACGGGGTGGAATCAAGACACAACCCATTAGGGCCAGAGTCATTGAACGCAACACTAATGTGGACGTTGACTTGATTGAGAGAAAGGAAGAAGCAAGCAAGGCTGTGTCATGTGTCACAATGGCTCTTTGTCTCATCACCCCTGGCTGAATTAATGGGATTTATTTAATTGATGGGAATATCACAACATCATAGGCCAAACAGCTTGTGTGCTATTTATTAGGATCTTCCAGGATGTGAGGAGCTGAATGAGCAATGTATTTCTTACTTTACCAAAATGTTGTAACCAATGCCAACCAAGAGAATACAGTATCATGAAGCCCTGGTAAAAAGCTGGTTAGGTGTTTGGCCAAAGTGACATAAAAAAATAAATGTGAAGCTTCATACCGTTTTTTTTTGTTTGAGAGTTTCACACTGGATTCTCAACTTAAAAAGCTCAATCTTAACATTGTCATCAGATCACCATGGTGAGTTTTTTTAAATAAGTAATTTGAACATTTTACTTTTAAACATTTTACATCATTTATGGCAAATACATTTAATAAATGCACACTGTAGTTGTTTCGTATGAAGATTTGCTACTGGTTTGCTACAGGCTCTGTGTTTTGTGGTGAAGCAGTGCATATTGAAACTTTCTCGCACTAAGAGTTGTTACAGCTGTAATGTGAGCTGAACAAACCTTCAGTGCTGCCTGAAGAAATGTTGTTCCTTATCTTCATGTTATATTTCTTACTACATGTTCATCTTTTGCGCTTTAGTTGATTCACCCACGCCCAAAGCTTCTGTAAATATTGCCTTTCTTTAGGAGCAAGGTGCTTCCAGCAATACTAATACTGTCCTATATGGGTATTTGTGAGAGCCCTGTGTCCACACTGTATTTGACATTTGAAGGATTCCATTAGTTTGCTATGATTCACAAATATGTTTGTACTTTTGGCCGTATACTGCTTTCTGGGTTTCTTGTACACAAAATTGAATTTGAAACAAATACTGGAAATTACATGGAAAGTAATCTCACACAAAGCACATTCCTGGGAGGACTACACTTCAACAGAGATGTATACAAACTTTAAAAAAATAAACCCTTAAATTATGTATTAGAAGGATTTAAAGCATGGACTGGCCATTAGCGCTTCTTTAGCTTTCAAAGGTATGAGGCTAGCTCCTGTTAACTGGTGGTAAGTGTTTGTTCACTGGACTTAGTCACATGACCCAAGAGATAAGGTTTCAGTGTTGGCTGGGGGCTGGCGTGTACTTTTGAAGGCCTCACCTCTGTTGACAGTCAAAGTGCAGTCCTGTGAGTTTGAGTCTGAAATCACTGTGTCTCCGATTAACACCACCATAACCATCAATTGTTTTGTTTGCTTTGTTTTCCCCCCAACCTTTAAGTGATTGCGTCAGTCAATACATTAAGTTGGACTTTGGTGTTTGTCAGCAGTCTATAAGCAACATGCTGCTGGAGTTCATAGACTGCCAAAGTAAACCCTGCTGCTTCAGCTACCTCTCGCTGCTCGAGTCCACTGTTTTGGTGTAGAGCGGCCCTGACTGTCTCTGTGTGAAGTCTGAATTTGTTTTCTAAAAAATGAACTTCCTCAACAGGCAGGAGGTGTTTCCTTCCCTCCCGGTCCTCTGTTTTGAAACTGTGAGGTGAATACTGAGCACTTCTCAAACATGACTGGAGCAAAAACAACTGCTCCTTTGTATGGGCTGATTGTGGGGCCAAGTGTAATGCTTTGTGCAAGCTTTTTCATTAGCCTTCACCTTCAGGCACCGAGTAGATCCTTTTTAATCCATTGAGTAGTTTGATTTGGGAATGTATCATTTAGATGTGCTTTAGCAGTAGCCTGATTAGCCTTCACATTAACGGATGCTTTATTTGTTATTGCATAATTTGACCCTCCCTTTAAAAAAAGACTACCACTCTTGAACAGCTTCTCTCTCCCTGTGTCTCTCTCTGTAGCTCTACCTCTGTAGCTCTCCCTAACTCTCCAGCTCTAACTCACCCCCCCCCCTTTGTCTCATTCACATTTTCAGAGCTCCAGCCAGACTGGGTAGTCACCTAAATATCAGTTTCAAATAACAGCCCTTGCCATGGGGCGTTGCGACACACCTTTGTGTATCTACCATAGAGGTGTAACTGGTTTGTGTCAACTGTTTTTTTTTTTCTTGTTAAGAGGGTGTGGTGTGATTACGTTGGTGCATGAACTCACAACAGTACACTAGCTGTGTAGTTTTGTTATTTACAATAAAGTCATACGTTGTAAAAAAAATGGGCTTCTTGATTGATGGAAACGGGGGTAAAGTATCTCCTAATGGCTCATGGTCAGTAGTGCCATGACATCCAGGTTGGCTGTGGCCCTTCCCACTGCTCTTTGTCAGACAGGTTTGTGTTGAGCAGCGGCAGACTGCTGGCCTCAGCGTTTTCCGCCTGTATTGATCTCCCCACATTAGCTCTCTCTTCATGCACAGACATGTGCACAATTGCTTCCCTTACAACATTGGCTGCCGTGGCAACTGAGTCCTGATCGTGAGATTCGCTCCCAGAAAACATCTCAAACTAGTACCTCTTCATTTGGACGCCGCTATCATCTCCCTTACATTCCCTGTACATATTTGACACACCAGCGGCTTGATTTGCCACTTACAGCTATCTCCATATGTCTTTGTGTATTTNTATTCATGCACATTTTTTTATCTCTCCAGTTTTAAACGATATTTTTGGTTTTATTTGGATAAACAGGTTTGAAATAATTTCAATGTATACTTGGACAGTAAACCAAAAATATCGTTTAAAACTGGAGAGATAAAAAAATGTGCATGAATAAATAAATGTTAATAGGTCAAATAAGATATGATAAAAAAATGATCATAAAAATAAGTTACATTTAATTGTTATTGGCTATGGTAGGTTGTTGATTATGTTCACATACTTATTTAATTATTAAAATGTAAACCGATCTTTTTTATATGGGTGTTTTAGAGCCCCAGCCCAGCCCCAGCCTAGATCTAGTAGTAATTCTGCTCAAAGTTTACACGGCAATCGTTTACAAATAAAAGCTTCCTCTAAAATAACTTAGTGAATACATGTTTGGTCCAATCACTGCTACAATTATTATTTATAAAGAAATGATTATTATAGTATGTATTTTTTTTCATTTTTATCACACTTACATACATGGGTCATTTTTGACCCATGTATGCAAACTTGATGTAGAAATACAAAAACTGTTTTAGTTCCTAAATTAAGAAAGGGAGAATGAAAATAATGATGTGTGGTGATCAAAAACAATATATTTAATGAATACTTGGAATATTAAATGATTAAATAAATTGATTTAAAAAAACATAGCTAAGAAACACTCAGCCATGAATGAAATAACATTGTAAGTCAATACGGGTCATTTTTTACCCAGGCTGTCCCTTAGAAGGGTAGTGATACAGAAATGTTTTTTATTCAAAAATTAAGAAATGAAAAATGAAATTAAGACTTTGTGTTGATCATAAACAAGTTCATTGAGGAATACCTGGAATTTTATTTTAATTTGTTGCAAAGATATTTACAATTAAAACTCACTTTTGACCCATGATGTGTATCAAAGGTACTGTCCTAGTCGAGATTTTCAGTTCATTGTTAAAGAAAAGATTGTTTTCGTCCATCAAATTTGTGTGAATCTAGAGCAGTGGTTCTCAACTGGTCAGGCCTCGGGACCCACTTTTTACTTGGTCAATAAATCGCGACCCAACATTTTTAAGCACTCGAATCTATTCAACAAAAAATCGTGCTGTAATATACGCTTTTCAGCATACAATATTAATTAAAGTGAAGTACAGTGCACATATCCCTTATATCCCTTCACAGAACTAAAGTATGCTTTTAAAAAAGGCTTATGAGTTGATGGAAGCAATGCTGAACTGTATAAAAAGGCACACATGCTGAAAACCCATCCCCAGAAGGGGGGTCTGGGGGGATTCTCCCCCAGGAGATTTTTAGAAATACTAACATAAACTACGCATTCTGGTACACTCTGAGAAGAAAATAAATAAATGTATTACAACCCGACATATTAATAATATTTTATGCCATTGTTTGTGTTTCACTTTGTTCTGACAGCTGAACTTGCTGCTCCTCACAGAGAGAAGAGGAAAGAGGAGATAGTCTGTGTGACTTACTTTAAATTGTGGGTAAGGGTAAATAGCTCCCATTGTTCTGTGACCTGTCAATCATCAAACCGGGGGTCATATTTCATTATGTGTTCATTTTTATCTGAAGTTGTACCCATGGATGTATAAAGAATAGTTCTACCGCAAAGTTATTCTCCGTGGGGAATTCCGGCAACAATCTTGATTCTGATTGGCCAGAAGACTCGAAAAAACATCAGCAAAGATGTTTTATTGACTGGATGATCAATCACTACGTGACAGAAGTTTTCAAAACCGTTTATGGTCTCCGGTACTTTCAGTCCAAAGCCTGCTGCATGCACAGCGTTAGAAAATCGGGCCTTCAAAATAAAAGTTTGACTTTTTCCCCAAAAAAAAAGAAGAAATTCCAATTGTTTTTTTCAAAAAAATGTTGACCCACCAGTTGAGAACCACTGCTCTAGAGTACATTCATCTGTATGACATAGAATACACTTTAAGGCTGAGAAAATTTAATTTCTGGGTCAATATTCTTCTCTATCAGTTTTGTCTTGTAATTCATGTATGTTTTCAACTAAGTACAAATGAAACCTTAAAGATAGAAGAGCAACCCCGATGAAAAAGCTTCTTTCAGTGTCATATTAAAAAAAAAAAATAACTTGAAAGATGAGGTAGTAAACAACAAGGTAGTTATTCTTGAATTTAATTAGAACATATTGAATAGACTTAATGTGCTCAAACCATAGGCTCAAACACATAAAATAAAATTGACATGTGCTGTCAGCAGATCTCATTGCAGTGTAAAACAAATGCACAGAAATATAAAAAAAACCACAAGGGAATGTATAGTGTACAGTGATTAGTCCATATGGCTGCAGGGTTTCTTAGTATGTTCTGACCACGTTTCTGGCCACATGTTTTGAAGGAGGAATAAAAAATGTACAAATGTTTGAAACGCTACTTTATGGACATTGAAAAGTTTATTCCACACTACTTTGTTATGTTATTTGTTTCGTTTTCTAGAAACCTATTTATATATGTATAAAGCCTATAGATTATATACTGTATATCTATTTACAGAGAGTAACATACAATTGACAGGACTTAGCTCTGTCATTCCTGAACTTGTGAATATAAAGGAAAAGGATATTACTTTTATTATGCAGAAAAATATTACCTTCTGTAAGTGAGCAGATATAAGTTGACTGTCATGTACAAAGCATCAGACATCAAGTTCTGTAATCTGTACTACACATTCACCACCAGCAGAGTGCAGCAGAATACTCATGACCTCTTTAGCTAAATCCTCTTTTTTTAAATACAATTCTTACAATACAACACTTACATGGCATTAAATAACAATTTCTTTGCAACATATCTCAGTCTAGTATTTGACACAATCTGAGCTACATCACATGCTGTCTTTATTGTTATCTTAGTGTCAATAATTAACAATAGGAATATTGAATACTTATTGACGTAGGCATTTAGTTAAGCATGACCAACTGGTACATCATTTGATCCCTAGGAACAAAGTGAAGAAGTATGCAATGACTCAGCATTACATATGACAATACAGTGCCCTTGTTTCAACAAAAAATCTTCAGCTGAAATATTACAGTGTTCCAAGTAAGGCTCCCCTGTGCTGCATACAAATGAATATGACTAACTGTATATATGTATGTTAATTTAAAACTATGGAGTAAAAAAATACTCCTTTAAACATTAGAAAAAGTGGTCTTATACTCAAAACAACCGAACATCCACCCACAAACTTTTTGGCATATGGTGTGTGGGTGATCGAAAGCATCTAATTAAAACAACAGCATTATGAAACCTTACACAGCAGTTGTTTTGAAGAGCTGTTTTAATTCAGAATAGGGAATAGATTTGCCTAGACTAAACAATGAACTAAGTTATCACGACATCATTAATATCTATTGGGGACAAATATAGATAGTGACAAGTACTGTGTATCATATTACATATATAAAAATCCCTTTTAACGGAGTATCTTTTTAGGAGAATAAATGTCATTTGTACTTTAATATATTTGACACTGTGGGAAACATGGATAGTCACATTCTTTTCCTTGTTTACTTTCATCAGCTTCTGACACCCATGGCCACAAACCAGCATCCCGCTGTACGAAGCAAAAACATAGAAACCACAAAAACAAAAAACCCACCTCAATTTAAGCAACTCCCAAATGATTTGAAATAAGGATTTTAGGTGTATCTGAGGTGGAAAACACTTGTTAACAGTATTTCTTCACAGCAGATGTTTTAACATGTCACAGTAGTAAAATAAAAGGTAATGTCTCTCTTGACATTAACAGCTCTATTAATTTTCAATTACCCAGTAAGCCATATTTGGACAGTTAGTCAACTTGCACTGAGCATTCAGCCATCTTTAATTATTTTTCTTACACCTCTTTTTTATAGGCTGTTATCACTGCATGATAAGCAGTGTAAAAAAGCAGAGGAAAACACCAAGCCCATTTTCAGAAAATACTCTTTCTTCTTTGTGGAGCATTTCTTTCTTTCTTCATCCTTGCCTCCTTGTACAGCAATTTTCTTTTCTGGCTTTCCATGTGAATCCTCCTTTATGTAGAACATGCAGCCTACAGTGGTGTGCTGCTCAACAGGCACACTAATAAGGCTGATGCAACAGTGTAGAGCAGGCATGGTTGACATGGTGTCCAAAGCCAGCGTGGAACTGTGTTTAATAATGTCAAGCCAAAAAACTATACACCATACTAGAAGATTCATATTCGAAGCACAGAAACATTACTGCTGAGTGAAAGAGCTGTTGTTAAGTGCATTATGAAATCAATTGAAAGGCAACATAAACTGTTACATCTTGCTCGGTCCTTACTGATATGATCATCACCTATTCTCAGAGCGGCTCCAGACAAGATTAATGTGTAATGCACCCACCTCATAACGTAATTATGATTAGGGGCTGCGATAGAGAAGGTCCTCCCATCCCACCTCATTGAGAATTCAGATTATAAACCATGCTCGCTTGGGGAGGTTTTTTTTTTTGTCCACAGCGACACATTTTCTCCAAAACAACAGCATGCGAGCAGGACTGTGCGATTGGAGATAAACCTGCCTGAAAGAACTGATCATTTCCATGCCTATCAGTGGACAAAGAGAGGTATATACTGTATATGTATAAGTAGTGTGATGTCTGGATGCTGAAATACATCAACTTTTTTCACTGTTCTTTATAAAACATACATTATCTGCTGATGCCTACAGGGGTCAACAAATTGCAACGTTGTTTACTGCCGCTTTGAAAGATTTTTTTTCTGCTGAAATAGTTCATCATTCCTTGGCTATTTTCAAAGTGCAAGAAATAACAGTAGCTTTCTTGCCAAGAGTTAGAGAAGAAGTGTAAAAAAAAGTGTATTTCCTCAAATGTTGAACTATTCTTTCAAGATGTGTTGATTTTATGAAACCTATTATTACCAATACTACCACTGGGAATTTGAAATACATACTGTATATTCCCATTAGACTCACTACCAGGGTGTCAGTGGCAGAGCTCAATGGGAGCACACTTCCTGGTGCAGGTAAGGATGAGGATAACTGTCAAAACAATACAGATGCTGACAGGGTTTGAGCGCTATCCTGTTAGCCGCTTGTTTATAATGTGCCAAAGCCATCAGGGCAGGAAAGCTTTGGAAACATTTAGAAACATGTATCTCTATGGGGAACAGAGCAACACGCAATAAAGCTTATGAAAGACTCTCATATTTTTGGTTCTTATTCCCTTTGATGGGCTGTACCACCATCACCATACCTGTTATTTTTCCTAAGCTTCTTTCCCTCCTGGTCTTTCCTCCCCTCCAACATCTCCTGAAACATGTAGTGCTATTCGAAAACGCCAGCATGGGACTCCTCTTAGCATAATGAGGAGTGCACACAGGCTCATGTACAGAGTGATTCCCTAAGCACTGCTGGGACTGTAAAGAAACGACATGAAATAACAGCTCAGCCCTTCTTCTCTCCCTTCCTTTCCCCCTCTCATCTCATCTCTTTGATTGTTACTTTACACCACCATCAGAAAGACTCTATGATCACAGGGTTTCCTTTTTTACTTTTTCCCCCCATCACAACCAAAGATTCCTCTTGCAATCCGTTATTTTCCCATCCTTTCACTGCTCTGTTTTGCCACTGAGCCTTATTGAAATGCTATAAAAATGTAAGGTTCAGTCACATTTACTGGAGCCGCCTCTGGGGTAGCTGGAGTGGGGGGAAGTCCCTGGTTGTGGAGTGATAGAGCAGTCAGCAGATTTAACGGCAACTGCAGAATTGCGGTATCTATTTCTCTAGACAGAGGGAAAATGAGAGTATTTGTGTAGATGAAAATGGGAGAACAAGAGAGAAGAGAGATTGAGAAAGATATTGCAATGTACAATATTGTCCTCCCAATGGTGCAGTATGAGCAATTCTGCCTATATTCAGATGCATTTAGTCACTGAGTTTTTGCAAACAAGGTTATTTGGAGCACCCACACAAATAAAATATGCAAAATTTGACCATAAACAAACCAATTACCTACATCATCTCTATAATGTCTGCACTCCTTGGGATGCACCAAAGTTGCACTTATTTGCAATTCAAAACTCATTTCACCACCCTTATTTCTTGAATCCACTTTATTTTGTTCACCCAAATACACCCAAACCAAATGGTTTACTGTCCATCATAGCGATGGGTTTTCTTTGCCTGTCCAATGAGTAAAAACACCTCAGTAAATAAAGAGAAACGTTGCCATTTATCCTCCTTTGTCTTTAAAAAAACGTTTTATACACACACTTAGTATAGGTAATGTGCTACTAATTAATTTGCAATACCTTGTTCGAGTAGCTGTCTGTGCAAACAGATGATTGCTGTCAGTCATGACCACATTCATTTTATACACCGATCATCTGATCTAACTAAAAACATGTTTATTAATTGTCGTTATTGTTATTACAACATTAGAGTGTTGCATTGGGAAATTGCTAATAGGTAATATCTGGAACCTGAAGAACTTCAGGGCTGAAGGGTATACTTTACTACAACCGCCAATAACTTTTTATTTGGTCATTTGGGGCAGCTGGAACAAGCTGTGTTTACAACACTGACACATCATGCCGTCCATGTGGTTTACACACAATTTATGACATATATGAACAAGATTATTATTAATTTGGAGTTTGAATTACTCCCTTTTAGCCCTGTTTTGTTGTTCTGTGAGTAAAATGTCACTCTCTGTAGCTGATAAATCCTCTTCTATTTTACTAAATGATTGTTAATTGTGTCCGTCTCCTGATAGGTGCAAGGATTGTATTGATTTGCAGCTTTTCCATTACAGCTTTTAACTTGGCAGGTTCAAATTTGAGTTTTGCTGAAAAACCCAAACAATGAGCTGAAAAGGAGCTAAAATGCTGCAGGGTGTAAATCATCTGTGTGGATTGCCACTATGATGGGCCACTTTCACATTACACATTTGATATATTCTAAACAATTCAATTGTAACCACCCAACTGTCTCTAAGCCTTCCCTTCTGGCAGGAAGATATCTTTTACACTACATATTTCCCCTGCATTTTCTAAAACAATCTGCACCTGCTGTACAGTGCACTGACATATGCCGAAACAGTATAATTTGAGAATAAAAATCTCCATGCCTGTAGGAATTTGCATAGGCTAAATACCATTGTAATGCTGACACTCAAAGGTGAAGTATTGGTTTTACTGGAAACTCAAAAGTCAACTGCTTTTTGATGTAAGCATATGAACCACATGAAGTTTAAGCTTTAAAGTTTTTCTTAAAAAGTTTTAATTATTTTAATCAGTGTGTGATATTAACTCTCCCTGATTCCAGTTTGACCAGTGTAGGGTAATAGGGGAAATAGGGCTCATTTCACAACGATTTAAAGGACTAATCCAATATTTATATGTATTAAGCTTGTTTAATTTATTTATATGTGAACAGGGAATGCATTAAAAACACTATTCTGGTGCACATAGAGGTGTAGAATCTGGACCTAACTTTTTCCACTAATGATAATGAAAAACATTTTTTTTATATTTGCTTTTTATCTCCTCTCAATAGGATTCACAGAGGATTTGAAAGCTACAATGTTTTCCTTTCTCTTCCCGCTTGATTATTAACTTTATCTGCTGTGAACTGTGCGGTTTATTGCGTTAAAGCAAGCTGACAATGAAGAATTTCTGCAATAGTAAACACCGTTCTAATCTGAGGAAAAGATCATATTAAACTCCATTAGCTGAAATGCTGAGTTTCCCTTTATCTATTAACCCCTCTCTCTCGATCACTCCTCTCATGGTAATTGAAAGAGCAGATATTATAAGGTAATTGCCTCATCACTCAGGCAGCCCAGCCCCTCTACATATAAATGTCTCGTTTCACAATGACTTCTGATTCACACACTCTGCCTTTAATTCAGCTACGCTCATGGTCTCTTCAGATACTATTACAGCTCTGCAGGCTATTTCACAGACTTCCCCATGTGCATTCTGAATAGATTGATGAAACAGTGGCCACTCGACATGAAAGGCATGTTTGCTGGATTGAAAGTTATCCTTAATGTGACTAAATGTATTACTGTTCCAGGATGGATATTTGAGTAAAGAGCCTTGGGATATTGAAAGTAACCAAAGCAATTAAAGTGGTTATTGAAAGGCTAAATATATAATGATGACAGCTTTACACTTAAGAGTTATGAGTCCTTCGTTCATCCATCAGTTATTTCAAAGGGTCAATCAATATAATGAGCCATTTTAAAACATTATCTATTTTTTATCAGGCCGTGGCTCAGCTATCATTTTTTTTAAATGGAGAGAGAAATTAATTCAGAGAACATCTAATGCAGCCACAGCTTGATATTTCTTTTCATCTCCTACGATTTTAATGTAGATGTAAATTCTGAGAAAACATTTTAATGACTCCAGCTGAGCACCAACCAAATAAAAAAACTTGAAAAATATTAGCTACGTTATTTCTGATGAAAGGGTGATGTAAGTTTATTATTCTCAATTTATCTAGACTTAAAGACTATAATTTTAATGGGTCTAAAGACCTGCCTGTCACGGTACTAGTCTTTCAAGACTGATTGGACAAAGTAATTCATTTGACAAGGCTTTCAAGTAGAGTATATTGTCAACAGCTGGTAAACCAAATCACTTGTGACAATCTTAAAATGAAGATAAATTAGGGATATGGAAGTAGAGTCCAATTCTAAATCTATTTCTCAGTTCCCAGAAATACATGTATCTGATTACAGTTGTTTTGTTCATGTTTTGTTGTCTTAAAACTAACAGTGTGAGTTAGCAGAGAGGTGAGGCACACAGACACTTCTTGACAAACACGGTTTCTGCCGCAGTGAAGGATGTGTATCTCACCCGGAGGAAACTTCTTCCTGCTGGAGGTTTAACTGCAGTCCTGTCTCCCTAAGGGATAACCATGATATTCACACTGTACCTGTGTGACAGGGAGGATTATTTATATGCCTGGCAGGGATCTCTTTTATTTGTCCACGCTGAATAAGGTTACATTGCAGTAAATATGTATTTGTTTTATTTCTCTTGTGGGAAACACAGGATGTTCTATTTTTATTTAGAAAACAAAAGCTCTGGTGATCAAATAGTCCAACATAAGGGGAGGACAGTAATTCTAGGATAGTGTTAATTTTTCCAACAATATTGCAGTGTTTAATGTCCCTAATAACGCTATGAACCCGGCTTCTTGCTAAATAGAAAATGACTGATGAGCACAGACCTTGTGGCACATTTCCTCCGCACAGACTCCTTTTAACCCCAGTGCAGTGAGATAATGTATGTTGTTTTTCAGCATAATTAGCTGTGATCAGACTAATTTGAATAATGAATGCAATTACAGGTCCTGCTTATGACTAGCATCCTGATCGACCCATTACTGAAAAGCCACGCTGTTTCAAGGTCCTTTCAGCAAGCTGCATGTAATAACTGAAATGAACATGGGCCAGTGAAGATGAGCTAATTTACCATACATTCTATGGATCACCTTTAACCAACAGTTAATTGAGCAGTTGTGAACGCCATCAGAAAGAGCTTTTAATGAAAGGCAAAATGAACCCTAACCTTTGTTGCTCTTTGCTTGGAATTATGACGCAGAGACACAGCAGGTCAGTGCAAAATCAAAGATGACATTTGCTGTTGAGACAGAAGTGAGGGTTGGCCTTTTAGTTTGTTTTGCAGCTGAACTGCAGCATTGCAAAGTTGTGACTTTTCACATTGCTACCATGATAATACCAAATTTGATACCACCATCCTAGTCTCTAATATGTCTCCTTTTATTGAGGCCTGACAGGAGGTTACTTTTGGATTTATTGAAATGAATTCAAGTGATCTGTTAACAGTTATTAGATAAAAACACATTTTAGGTTGTGAAACCTGTTTGATTCCTTAATAAATAAATATGACAAAATAAGGGGAATACACTTACATTCGTATTTTATAAAGAACTAACAAGATATATTCTACTCTCAAGGTTTGTGTTTTCAATGTGAATTTACAGCCAGCAGCCAATTCATTTGTATATTAGGGTAGAGCTAGACTTGCTCTGTCTGAATGAAATAAAATCCATCTGCCAGCAGCAGCAGCTCTAAAGCTCACTAATTAACATGTTACATCTTCTTTGGTAAATCCTCCCAAATGAAAAAGAGTAAAAAGGACATATATGTACCAGAATATACCTTGGCATTTATATAATCCTCAAACAATTTAATTAGGAAATCATATCAATAAATAGCAGAGTTGAATGTAACCCCTTGTGTTTCATATAGGTTTTACTTTTATTTACATAAATATAAAAGTACAATCATTGGTATAAATGTGCAACTTGCAAACAGAATGAATTTGCATACATTAACTGGATGTTACACTACGATGCAAGCAACATAAGACACACAACAAGGTGTATAATTATTTTTGATAAACCCGAAGGTCAGCATTACTGTGGACCACAGACACCTTGAAGAATCTTTCCTATTAAGATCTGAATGTAGTTTGTGGCTCCATACCATCAGTCTTCATTAAAAAAAACATCGAGCACACATCCTGCTAATTTGGAAATCAAGCTCCAGATCATGGCCAACGATTTGACTCTTGTTCAAGATCAAGAGCAGCCAAGCAGAGTAGTAATACATCATTCTGTTTCCAAACCACTCAGCTGTTTACCGCTTGTGCTCCAGCCAAATTAATTTAAATACATTTTGTTGCTGAAACTAGCAGCTTTAACAGTCTCTAAATACAAAAGCATTCATGCACTCTTCTTCAGAGGACACTGGAGCGAGCACAGTGTTATGTACCATACTGTGATCACAAAGAAGCTTTGCTGAATAAATGATAATGCCATTAGCACCATCAACAGCCTTCAAAATCAACACTAAAAACATCACCAGTCTCTGCTTATTTCAAATAAACTGTTTTATTATGGGCCTTGTAATGGCTATGGAGCATGACATTTTAATCGGCCTATTTTACAGTCAAAGTGTTGTTGACTACAGGGTAGATGTTCTTGCGTGTATAATGTACGATGTGTGTTGACTGGAATAAACACTGCTAGTGAGAATAGAGATTAAATTACCGTTTACATAACTTCTTCTGCAAATCATGCAGCGCTGTAATCCAAGTCTGCTATGTTCACCCATATTAACTACTAATAGTGTGGGCTTGGACATTTTGCATTGTTTAAACCTAATTTGGTTTTTGACAAGAACGGGGCAGGAATTAATTATACTTTAACAGAATAGTCATTGATTTCACATTTTAGAGGCATTTGTCCTGATAACAAATGGCAAAACCTAAGACCACCTGCCTCCTCAGAGGATACAGAGGGCAGAGGTTTAAACCATTGCAATCAATGGAGATCAATTTTGCTAAATGGAAAAGGATTGTATAGTACAACACAAGTTCTGCACACTATAATCTTTTCAATATGGAGTCTTTTTGTAGTAAGCACTAAAGTAAGGCAATTTATTTCAAGCCACACATGCATTTTAGGTGAGCAAACATTACTCTATATATTATATTCAGTTTCTTTAAAGATTTATGTGTTTTAGGCTTAAGTAAATAAACATTTTATTGATCATATTATAAGTTGAATACCTTCTGGGGGACTCTAGGGAAGCATTTAAGATAACATATCACATTAATTTAATTCTAATTTCCAGTCCTTTACACAGCAGGTGGGAACACAAATGCATACATACACACATGCTCCTTGTCAAGGGTAGGTTAAAGGATACAATGCAGCTTGCTAGACCCTAACAACTACAGGGGGTTTAACAAATATTTGAGCAAACCTGAAACATCTTCCATTATAACCTCAAGGCTCAGAGGGGAAATGAAGGTTAACATACAGTACATCATTCAGGAATCAATATAGAGAAGTGCCAGCAACACGTCCCCCGTAACATATTACAAAAGGGGAACAGCATTGAATTCGTTCTACAGTATGTCATTTGCTACAGCATGCCATACTTCTTCTCAAATGTCCCAGGGATTGGCACTTTCTATTTGCCTGCAAGAGAGTCTAACAGTCGGGCAACACATGAACCCCGCTTCACATCACATCACCAACACACAGTGAGCTCACTCGCTGCTCATTCGCTATATGTCGGGAGCTTTTAAATATAATAGTGATAAATTGACATTTTGGGAAATACATTCTTGCTAAGAGTTACCATTCTCACATCTAGGTGGTTAACATGGAGCTACAGCTTGTATACATCTGGAAGCCTCAAGTTTTTGTCATTTCTACTTTGTCTTTATAATACAGCACTGAAGGTTGTTGGCTGACAGGAAAAGGGGGAAAAGCTAGTCATAAAACATATTTTTTATTTCAACCTAGGCTACCTGTTTTTTTTATTTTTATTGAAATGAAACAAAGAAGATTTAATGCAGTAATAAGTCAGCTAGACATGTGGACTGGTAGAGCCTTGAAGATATAGCTTATTAGCTTAGCATTGGATACATTCCAGAAAATGGGGGAAACGGCTAGCCTGGCTGGAAAGCTCTCTAATTAATATTACATCTCTAAAAGGATTTTCTAAAGACTCCAGGAAGTCCATAAAGTCAAGTAAGCATAGCAGCGCTAGTTTTGCTTTGTTTAAAAACTGGGAAGGGGGAACCAGCCTAGATGTGTCTAAAGGTAACAACATTTCAACTACTATAGCATCTCCAAAGCTCTCAAATGTAGCTGTTATATCAACAAAGAGACATCACATTAAGAACTACTCACTAGCTAACCAGCTATATATTTCCCCTTACAGGTGTGAGAGTGATATCAATCTTCTCATCTAACTTCACGCAGGAAAGTGAATACCAATATGCCATTTTCCCAACATATCAATCTACTCTTTAGTATCTGGACAACCTGTGTTCACATTTTAACCCTTGTATCCATGTTTTTAGTGGGTAGTTAAGTTCTCTATGGTGTATCAATCTGCTGACCGACTGTGTTAAAGACATGAGACGGTGACTTATTCAATCATTCACATGTAGATATCTGAAAGCTATATGTAAAAAAATATACTTTAAAGACTCTGTTTTATATACAGCTATCTTGTATGGCTTTACCATAATGGCATGCGGGAAACACTAAGACAAGCCTGAATATATCTACCTGAGTCATTTTCTCTATTGTTCTAAGTGTCACTGGGGGGTAAAATAAATTATTCAGATCTATGCAAAACCAGGATGAAAATCAATCAAGGATAGACCCAGATCCATTTCACGCATTATCGTAAAAGGACTTTTTAAGACATTATATGATATACTATGGCATGTCTCATTGTAGTATTCACGGTGCAAGGTTGATGAGTGTGACGGGAGAGCTGAGATGTGCGGGAAATAGGAGGCAAAAGGTTTTGGTGCAGTGAGTGTGAAGTGAATACAGAGATGACACAAAAAAGAGGTGAGTGGCCTTGGAGGATATTATATGTTGAAAATGGATGCAAAGGAAAGAGAAGCCTTTGGCTGAGAGGGTGTGTATTTCGATTTAATATGAATTTTGAACTCCTTCTTTTCTATTGCTGTCAATGGCCCCCCTCTCTAGTTTTTGTTACTTCATCACCGCCTCCCGGACAGGTTAACTATCAACGTCTCCTCTGCCTTGCTGTTTACTGACATCAAACAAACATTACGCAGCTTTAACTTTAAATCACAGATGACTTGGAAGAGATAGTTGCCAGCAACTAGGACATTGATCGCAAAGACTGACAGAGTACTGCATCCTCGTCCAACATCCTCCATCATTACACGTCGTCTACACCTTTACATCGAAAGTGAGGAAAATCAACCTTTGCGGACTTTTGGATCAAGTTCACAGAGAGAATCTTTATCTGAAAACAGGAAATCTCTATTTTAAAATCAATGCAAGCCAGAGTATTCTTATGTTTTTGTTTTCCTCTCCAGCTTCTGAACAGCTTGACCTGGCCTCCTTTAATCTGCATCGTTTAACATAATTTGCCCACAGGATAAAGCCATCCACTTGTTCCCTCTCTTTCCCCCTCTCTTATATTTTACTTCAAACAAACACAAACTTACTTCTCATTTATTCTGTTTTTACAAAAACAGAATAGATACATTCTGCATTCAAAGGGTAATTAATACATTGCCAGCCTTTATCACTTATTTTCCTAGCAGACAGCTTTAAGCTTAAAAAAGAAGAGAAAGAACGAGTTGCATGGTGCTTTCTTTTACCCTTCAAGTCAAAGTCTTTGGCCGCAGAAGCATTTTTCTGTTCTGATAAGGACAGCTCCTCTCTGAAAAGGAATGGATTTTCATTTTTCAACTGTCCTCTTTTCTCCATCTTTAGGAAATTACTCTTTATAGGCCGTTAGTGGCACTGTAAATTCCCCTTCCCAACAGCATTGACAAATCAACTACATCACAGTCGTGCCTAGCTAAACTCCACATTCCACGCTCGCCCCCAGAAATGGAATCAATCACCTGAGGGTAAAACTTGACTTGTGTCGAGAAAGAAATGGAGTTTGCACAATCAATGGAAGGTCTAGAAATGGTGCAAAAAATGCATGAGCAGTAAAATGCATAGATCAGTATGTGCTATGTCATTCAGTGGATACACGTGTCATGTTTATATCAGCATTCAATATGTACATTCAAAGAAAATGGCAAAAGCCCAAAATAATGAAGATTGCACTGTATGCTTCCCTTGGCTCCTTTACTGCACAACATTTCAGTTGTCAAGGTCTGATATATTGAGCACATATAGCAGACCTCAGCATTTAACACTGACATGTCAGTGATTTGTTCTGGGTTCGGTTTGAGGTTAACATAATGGTCAATGGGAGGTCCCCAGATCATTGGCTCTGTGGTTCTCTCTTCATGCCTTCATCATCAAATCATCACTGAAAACACCACCGTCATTACCTGCATCTTCACCACAGGCTTGTAATTCCAACCAAAAGTGTCCAAAAAAATCATATATATCATGCATGACAAGTAACATTGGCAATCCATCTCAAATGTATTTTTTCTATGGCGATCAGCCTCAGGGATTGTTAGACAGTTTGAGAATCAAGAGCTCCAACACTTATTGTGTCCTCTACCTGGAGTTACTTGTCTCTGCCAGCCTGTTGTTCATGATACCGAGAGCGCCAACCCCCCCAGAGAAACCATTAAGGCGTGAACTTCCACACACTGTCCTGGGATATCCATTTGCCGACTCAGACAGCTGCTTCTGCATGATGGCCAGCGACACCTTGTTGGAGGCTGCCAAGTCTTTCATTGAGATCATCTCCCCTGAGAGTCTGCGTCCCTCTGTATCACTATCACAAGGTCCATCAGAGTCGGACAACTGGCCAGTCCGACCCTGGCGACTCTTGGAGCCCGGGCGGATTGCGTTCCGTCTGCCCAGGAGCACGGTGGCCTTATTGCAGCGCTGGCAAAACAAGCAGCTCATTTTCTCCAGAATCCAGTTGAGCACCTGCTTAATGACAATAGAGATAACATTGAAGAGCGAGTAGATGCAACACACGCCCATTAGCATGAAGAAGAAGTTGGCCACCCTGTAGAGGCTTTGGTATTTGTAAGCGGCGCTCTGGCTGCTAACAAAATCCCCAAATCCAATGGTGCTGAAGGTAACAAAGCAGAAGTAAAGCGAGTCTAAGTAAGCCCACCCCTCGACAGGGGTGTACATGGCTGACGCACAGCAGGAGATAGTGATGGCTGACAGGCCGAGAATCAGCATCACATGGTACACGGACGGCTTCCAGCCGGGGAGGGAGTAGGCTGAGAAGTCATGGCGGATGCCTGGCGGAAGTAAACCGCTGTTCCTGATTCGACGCTCCCTCACAGCCTTCATCACCACGGCCAGCAGTGTGATGATTCGCTCCAGGAAGAGGTTGAAGAAGAGGATGGTGGCCGCGCAGCCCAGAAGCCCGTAAAAGATCAGGAACACCTTCCCTGCAACCGTCACAGGCGTCGTCATCCCAAAGCCTGCAGAGACAGATAGACATATCAGACCGAGACCAAAAACAATGTTCAGCTACACGGTTTCTTTAGAGTCCTCAAAATAAATGATTTTTCTGATTCCGAGACAAAGGGAGGCGCTGCTTAAAAGAAAAACAATCCCAAATCGAAATGGTTTGAAAATGAGGCCATACTGTGTACAAAAGGTCCATACAATTGGTGTGCAGAAAATACTGGATAATGACTTTTGCTTTTAACAGAATGTAAACTTTCTCTTGAATATAAGTCTATGTGAATTAATTCACAGAGATATGAACAAAGCTGGGTTTAGGATAATTAGAAAAATAATGTTTTGCATTGCTTGAGAAGTTCAGAAGGATAAGGAAAAACAACAAAATGGGCAGATATCGGAAACCCACATTACACTTATTAGCAGTTAACCAAAAATAAAACAACTCTTATCTTTTACACAGGAGCAGTAGTAGTAATGACATAACGTAAGATCACACCATCGTTTCTTTTTTATTTGCACTGTAAAGCCTTGTCATCGTTTGTACAAGCTGTGTTTATTTACTATGCTGTTTCGCTTCTAGTGGCACTGTAAAAATAAGGACATGGGGGTTATATTGAGGTAAGGAGGATGCCAGGAATAAGCTTAGGTAAGCTTTCTGAATATTTATTTATCTCGACTCTGTGGTTTGGCTTCCTGCTATCTTTTGATTTCTCAGTCAATTACACTGAGTGTTCCAGCTGAGGACGGGGTTATGAGCGGAGAGGATGTTTATAGATTCTGCTGCATGTTGAAGGAGCACTTCAGTAACTCGAGGAGCGTCACAGGTGCAGCCTTGACTTTGCAGCAAGTGTGGCTCTGATGTAAACTGATATTATTAGATGATGAATGTCTTGGCATTTGAGCACATTATTGTTTCTTCAGATCATTTTATGAATTCCTGCAAAAAGGCACTCCACTTTCAGTGAGGAGGAATTGCAAACATAAATAAGAAAAGATAATTTAGCTCAATATTTCATGGAAATAAATTCAATTGTGGTTTATTGGAGTGGTTCCTAACATTAACTGCTTGTGACACATTCAAATAATGACTACTTTCAAACCCTCATAACAGGTTATGAAGAAAACAATACTGCAATCGCTAAAGCCATGTTTAAGTCACAGTCAAAAGTATATTCAAAAGTCAAACTGAACTTTACGGAACATTAATATCATTATTCTCTGTTATCCCCTTTCAGTAACTTTTGATAATTTTGATTTCCACAGGGGACAATTTGTGTGGTCCAGTTCGGTTTGGGAATTATTGGTTTATTGCATAATTATTGCAGATTTTCAGTCGACAAAGTGTTCATCATCATCATCATCATCATCATCATCATCATCATCATCATCATCATCATCCTCTCATATGTAGAAAACAGGACCCATTTATACCTGTGTCTCTGGAAACTACTGATGCTTTGATAATGCTTGTGCAAATGATCTGCACCTATGTGTTATCTGTCTCTCTCTCTCTCTCTCACACACACAAACACCAAACACCAGTCATACTTCTCAGGGCCACTGCGAACACACCCATGCACACACACACACACACACACACACACACACACACACACACACACACACACACACACACACACACACACACACACACACACACACACACACACACACACACACACACACACACACACACACACACACACACACACACACACACACACACACACACACACAGTGTCATTGCTCTTATCGACAGAACAGCAGATGGTATATTTGTCAACAAATAAAATCGTGCAGAAAGATCAACCAGTTCACTTCCAGGCCAAGGTTAATTGATTTTTCCATCATGGCCATCCTCCGTTTTAGTCTTCTCTGAGCATTAGGGCAGCACTTTTCCTCCCTTTTTCACCAACCCGTCTATAACCATCCTTGTCAGGTAATAAATGACATCAATATCAAGACAATACTTCCTTTATGATATCTAAAATTGCTTTTTTGACCTTATCTCTCACCGTGAAAACCACTCTCCTTTGGGCTTGTTGTTGACACGGCGGGTCATTTAGATCAACAGTGATTGAAAAAGATTGTTTTAGAAAGACAAGAGGGAATATAACACCCCTCATGTCCACAGCTGTACACACACCTTATGACCTTACACACAGAGAGATAGACTTGAGTAGGTTTATACATTACACCAGACATTGAATTGTCTGGTTTTGTCAAAGATAGTGACAAAGTTCAGTAACAGACAGTGTGGGAAAGTTGGGTGAGAGGAGGATAAGGTGCCTTAATGAAGCCCTCAGTGAAATATTATTCTACCCTTTCATGTTTAATTAATTAGCAGGCAAAGTATTTTAAACCAACTGAATGATAGGGAAAACCAGATTACATCGTCTCAGCGCACACAGAGACAGTCTTCTGCACCGTCTCTCATTACCAAGCAAATTACCTTAGAGAGGAAAAGGCACCAGACATCGATTCAGTGTAGCATTTCAGAGCCATTACTCTAGACTGTGTCAAGATGCATTACGGAAAAACAGAACAATAATAGAAAGCTAAAAAAAGGCAAGCTTAAAACCAAACACTGTGTGAATTTACTCACAAGGACTACAACTCTACAAAGTCTCCATTCCGGACCAATGACCCTGTTTCTGACCTCGTTGAACATTTCCACTGTGTCCGAACTACGATGAGTAATTTAATTCAACAGAACTTTATAAGGCAGAAAGCCGTATGGGCGCTAATCCAATAAAATAGAAGCCCTGAGAGAATATTTGTTCTTTGACATTAAATACAGTATGCTCAACTCAACGTAGAAAATGATGTTATGCTCTAATGGCTAATGATACCGCACACATAATCACACACTAAAGCTTCAACCAGAAGGAACGTGATGGAAATGGAGTCATTAGTATCCATTATTACAACTTGACAGTTGTAGAGGAAGAAGATTCTCTAATGGTTATGAAAATGTGGGAAAACGAAAAGGGGGGCAGATGGAAATAGATTACTGAACTGCGATTTTAGGGTTAAGGTCAGCTTCTATCAAGTTTTAATGCTACGTAGTCAGCAGTAATTACACAGTTTAGACAGAGCAGCTCAATGCCAATTTACAATGGTCCATTAAGTAGTAAAGTTAAGTCAGGACCCAAACAAATAGCACAAATTACTGAGAGTGTTGCTTATAGAAGCTTTGATGGACTCTGCATTTCATTTGGTACACTCAGTAGACTCGCCTGAGCATCAGAATTTACACCAAAGAGCCACTCTGAGTCAGAGTCTGCAGCAAAATGAGTTTGCAGCAGCGTTTAAATCTAAAACCATAAACTGTTCGAACTCTCCTCTGCTGGCAGCGGACATTTCCTCCAGTAAGATATTAAATCGTGCTATTTTATCGCAGTACGTGTACGAAAACAATAGGGCTCACACATTTTTTCCCAATAAGCATATACACATCACACTGGATTTATTGTGACAGATATATCACTTTCAAAGTGGAAATATATAAGGCTGGTAATATTCTGCTTTTTGTCAAAAGATCCTAGGAAAGAAAGAGCAGACCCAAAAAAAAGAGGTAAAAAAAAGTTAATATTGTACTCACATTGCCAGAGTGCCGGAGAGAGGAATTCAATGATATTATAATGTTGCTCTGTGTCTGTTGGATGTTTAAATAAGTCACTGTTAGAAAGTACTTTTGCCATATACAGTGGGGCAAAAAAGTATTTAGTCAGCCACTAACTGTGCAAGTTCTCCCACTTAAAAAGATGAGAGAGTCCTGTAATTTTCATCCTAGGTATACCTCAACTATGAGGGACAAAATGAGAAAAAAAAATCCAGAAAATCACATTCTCTGATTTTTAAAGAATTTATTTGCAAATTATGGTGGAAAATAAGTATTTGGTCACCTACAAACAAACAAGATTTCTGGCTCTCACAGACCTGTAACTTCTTCTTTAAGAGCCTCCTCTGTCCTCCACTTGTTAACTGTATTAATGGCACCTGTTTGAACTCGTTATCAGTATAAAAGACACCTGTCCACAACCTCAAACAGTCACACTCCAAACTCCACTATGGCCAAGAACAAAGAGCTGTCAAAGGACACCAGAAACAAAATTGTAGACCTGCACCAGGCTGGGAAGACTGAATCTGCAATAGGTAAGCAGCTTGGTGTGAAGAAATCAACTGTGGGAGCAATTATTAGAAAATGGAAGACATACAAGACCACTGATAATCTCCCTCGATCTGGGGCTCCACGCAAGATCTCACCCCGTGGGGTCAAAATGATCACAAGAACGGTGAGCAAAAATCCCAGAACCACACGGGGGGACCTAGTCAATGACCTGCAGAGAGCTGGGACCAAAGTAACAAAGGCTACCATCAGTAACACACTACGCCGCCAGGGACTCAAATCCTGCAGTGCCAGACGTGTCCCCCTGCTTAAGCCAGTACATGTCCAGGCCCGTCTGAAGTTTGCTAGAGAGCATTTAGATGATCAAGAAGAGGATTGGGAGAATGTCATATGGTCAGATGAAACCAAAATATAACTTTTTGGTAAAAACTCAACTAGACGTGTTTGGAGGAGAAAGAATGCTGAGTTGCATCCAAAGAACACCATACCTACTGTGAAACATGGGGGTGGAAACATCATGCTTTGGGGCTGTTTTTCTGCAAAGGGACCAGGACGACTGATCCGTGTAAAGGAAAGAATGAATGGGGCCATGTATCGTGAGATTTTGAGTGACAACCTCCTTCCATCAGCAAGGGCATTGAAGATGAAACGTGGCTGGGTCTTTCAGCATGACAATGATCCCAAACACACCGCCCGGGCAACGAAGGAGTGGCTTCGTAAGAAGCCTTTCAAGGTCCTGGAGTGGCCTAGCCAGTCTCCAGATCTCAACCCCATAGACAATCTTTGGAGGGAGTTGAAAGTCTGTGTGGCCCAGCGAACCAGTGAAGACTTACAGAAAACGTTTGACCTCTGTCATTGCCAACAAAGGGTATATAACAAAGTATAACTTTTGTTATTGAGCAAATACTTATTTTCCACCATAATTTGCAAATAAATTCTTTAAAAATCAGAGAATGTGATTTTCTGGATTTTTTTTCCTCATTTTGTCTCTCATAGTTGAGGTATACCTAGGATGAAAATTACAGGCCTCTCTCATCTTTTTAAGTGGGAGAACTTGCACAATTGGTGGCTGACTAAATACTTTTTTGCCCCACTGTAAACTAAAACAGATTACATTTTGTTTATGCTACCCCCAAGTGGCTCAAATAAATCGACCCAATATATAAAGTTTAACTGTATTGATAACAACATTTTTCTAAAACAGGACACTGTAGTTTTGTATACAGTTTACTTTGTGGCTACAGTGACAACATTAACAAATGGTCGATTATTTTGAGTTTTTAGATGGGAAACTGTGATATAAAATACTTGACTTATCCATTAAAATGGCTGTTTTTGCACATCTTTCCTAAAAGGAAACATTTGTGAATTGTCCAACTGCCATATAAGATATAATATTTGTTCATTAATTGCTAAGTATATTTAGATAAAGGAATTGATCTATATGCAGTAAAGTTGTTGCTGTTTTTAAAGCCTTGAAGCTGGAAGCAATGACAAATGGACAACTTTTAACGAAGTATCTTGAAACAGACATATTGATTAACCTTCCTTATAAATAGCCTCCAAAGGCCAACTAAATCCGACCACATTTCCATCTCGTGTTTGTCAAGGTTGCTTTTAGTGTGAGTGAGTGTAGCCGATAATTAAGGACCGTCGGAACTAATCTACAAAACTACTAAAGAAGATATATACAAGGGAGCAAGCTAGAATGGGCAAGAGCTCCTAATGGATATGGGAATAAAGGGCAAAAAAGGCATAAAAGCACTCAGTCATGTTCCCGTCTTTGAGTGAAGGACATCTGCTGTCCATTCACCTGTCTCTCTGAGCACAATTGAATCTGAAGGTCACTCTGGGTCATTGAGGATAACATCCCCCCACCCCACTCCCAGAGGACCTGAAAACGGACCCAAAGATTCATTATGTGACTGTTCTGCAAACCAAAAATCAAATCTCAGCCTTCCATTGCCTCCCTGTGTCCCAAGTTAATGAGCTCCCAGTCAAACAAACCGTGTCCCATAGTGGGAATACTCTTAAATTGGCCTGATAGAAGCAGCAGCAGAAAGCACCATGTCCCTATGATGACTGTGTTGCTATGACGAACAGGAAATCTTTTGTCATGGGGTTACGTGGCGGGGGTCTGTGGAGATGACAGAGGGCTGAGGAAGCAGCGACATGGCCAGACCTGACACATCATCACCACACCATCTGCTGAGGAGCTGCCAGGATTACTGGCAGACTGTATAATAATAGGAACATTCACAATATGCTGCCAGTTTTACAAAAAACAGATGATAGAATAGGTCACATACATCATTGAGATGCAGCGATGTTGTTGTGTCTGCACACTGCATGCACAAGTAAAGGGCAGACACTACAGGTGAATGGGGTTGAAATGTTAACTAATGCATATCGTAATTAAAATCCCAGTATTAATAACTCATATTAAGACAGTATCTCTTCGTATTTTATGTTGAAATATACAAAAGAGGCAATATCTTAATAGATCAGTGTTCATTTTCATAAATTATCTGAATCTGAACATTGGATAGAGACAGGTCCAAGATAATCTTTTAATTTTGCTCAAATTGATTGTCAAACGGTTTTACGGCAAACCTACTGTAAATATTTTTTATATACAACTCAACTCATCATAAATCTAAAAATACTATCAAAACATAAAGCTATGTAAAGCATATAAAGCAATTTTCCCCACATTTCCCCCCACATTTTTCCCTGTTAAATGTTCTATAAATCAGGTTATAAATAATATACGAACAGACCCTCTGTAAAATCTTTTAAAATAGATATAAGAATAAAACTGGAAAGTTTTCTTAAATGTAATATTTAAATAAGCAAAATGCATTATGATAGCTTTTGGTAAAATCAGATGAGGACTACACATGCAAATACTAAACATTTTGAAAAAAATACATCCTAAATGTAAATTTTGGTGTTTTCTTTCCAATAGACTGAAACACTGGAAGTGCACCGTTGCATGAAAACAAATGTTTCTCCCCGTGGCGTCTTACCTTAAAACAAATGAATGAAACACCAAAGCCTACGCACGCAGCAATATATCTGTTGGGGGCCCTGAAGCAGAACAACGTGGCTTTGAATTTCACACCAAGCTCCCCCACACACAATATAGGCGACACGTTAATGGTATCTGTTCTGTCAAAGCATTGATAATGAGTGTTTTGTCTAACACATGTCTGAGAAATATTTAGAAATAGACATTTACAACAACAATCAAAGGGAAATGGTTAGAAATAACAAGGTCTGCAGAGCAACATAAACCTGTTCAGTAGAGCACCGCCTAAAATACCATATTTTTCTGATTATGTGATTGGTTTGGCTCCACCGTGACTGAATTGAGTGTGTGTTTTCGATTGTATCTCAGTACTTAATTCTCTGGCAAAGAAAGCCAGGAGGATTGATGAGTCCGCCGCTGTCTGCATCGATTTATTGTCAAAAAAAATGCTGCAATGTCTTTGGAACAGCGCCAACACTTATTACATTTTTCTTCAGTTTTCGATCTGTTTTTCATCTTCTCTGAATATTGAAAGAACCTAAAAGACTTGAACTGTCCACTTGTATGCAGGGGAGGTACTGTAGAGCTTCAATAAGCAAAATTAGAATAAAGATTAATGAGGCTTCCTTGTCTATCTGCAAACGGTAACAAAGATTTTGTCCTTTCATGTGACTGAGGAGTCATTCTCTCATCAGATGAATAGCTTCTCCCTGAATGATCTAAAGACTGAATGTCCTTGTGTTTCCTATTATCTTGCAGAGTCAATGTTTGAGTAAAAGCTTAGCTACATAGAGCCCTCTTGTATTATTCCCAAAGGTAAACACACCTGTCCAGGTTGATCTTTTGAAACACTATCGCCCTCAGATTAGCGTGACAGGCCCCCACCATAATAGACAATACAGATTTGGTGCTCATACAGTATCATAGTAACGCCATATTAAACGTACTTTATGTCTTCGGATTTTTGCCATCGCATGGAAACAGTCAAATCAGAAGCCAGCATGAAATGAAGGCTTGAGGCTCAGCAGATATTCAATTTAATGGTTTTTCATTACTGATAATGTGAGAGCACAAGTCCCTGAAATCTAAGGCTGAAACCTGATTCCTGTCAGGGACTGCTAACCCAGTGACAGCTGCAATAATGATCCAGTCATACATAGACAAACCACAGCAAGCTGCCTTCGAGAAATGAAGAGGCAATACTCTGTTGCTCACAATTAAATCATGTTTTACTCAATGTGTCCACTAAGTGTCTGAGACTCTGCCAGAGGCTGCCAGCCTGGACGTAGCTGAATCATTTGTGAACGCTGGCATATTGACAAAATATGCAATTCAACACTTTCAGCTGTGATCCGGGAGCTTTCCGAAGGGTAATCACTATTTCAAAATCAAAATGTATGGCAAGTTAATGTGTCCAAGTGGCAAATAATAGGTTAAGTGTTGGAGGAGTAGGTCTGTTGGATGATTTATATTCTTGTTCTGGCTGAAGTCCAGTTGGTCTACATGCGGCCAGCGTGGATTCACTGATAATGGTGGTGCTGAAATAAAGGAAGGAATACAGAGTGCTGTTTCCACTAATCCAAACAGATTGTGGTACGAACAATTCAACACGAGTGGCCAGCACTGCATGTAGTTTCCAGTTTTCAACAAGCTTGAGTGTTTGAATTGCCTGTCATTTCTCACAAAGGCAGATGTGTAATATGCAAACACTCCCACTAGTAGGCCGCCAATCATTTCTCAAGCTTGATGGATTACGTAGTGCACTGTCATTTTTCTGATCTCATAATCTAATCATCATGATCAAGCATCTTATTGATTCAAGGTCAGGCTCAGAGCAAGTCATTTTTTCTCTCATTCTAGAAAAGTCGAGGTTCATGATTTTCAGATCAGGTATGAGGATGTTGATTTTAAATCCGAAATTGAACTATTTTTGCAATGATATTAGTTCAGCATGTTATTTGCATTCAGGCAGATCAAAGATGCAATAGTGCAGCATATCTTCCTCTGTCTCTCGCTCTCAAACAGGCAGCCCCTCCCTCACACAGAGACATATGGACGGCTGCCAAATCCCGCTGTTCGCCAACTTGCTGTTAGCTTATTAACATGGTTAAGTGTTTATATACATATCCCCGAGATGCAGATAGATGCTCTGCATGGTGCAGGAAGGGGAATCTGCTATGCAGGTTTTCTGCAACGTGGTGAGTATTGTTTTCTGGGATGTTGCTGCGTCAAAGGTTCCCAACCAATCCAAAAGTTTCAAGAGAGGGACTTTTTCTGCTTATGGGGAAAGTTTAAACCCCTCATAGCAGCAAGTCAGCATTGACGTCAGCACCAGTGCAAATTGGGTTGTCAGAGAAACTGATGTTTATCAAAGTAGAATATCATTTGAAATGGCTGTTGGAATAAGTCTTGATAGGAAGCAGGTCAGAGGACTGCGGAGTGCAAAGAGTTTATTTTCATTTTGTCTTGGCCGGTGCAAAGAGCAGAATCAGTGAAATGCTAATCAGTTTCAAGAGGAAGCCAAGCAGATCTGCTGTGTCCTCTAAAATGATCTTGGAATCACTTGGCCATAATGACTTGAGTCAGTGAGTTACTGTACACAGGCGAACGCTCGCCTTAGCAAGTCGGGCAGATTTATGACCCGCTGTGACAGAGTGCAGAGGTGTGTACAGCATCCTGCACGGCAGCCGTTAAGTAAGAGGTTTTATTGGAGCCAATGCTACACACAAACAGAGAGGAACAGGGAGAGGGGCAGACTAATGGTGGGATAACATTAAAATGTTTTTAGAGCATTTGTGTGATCCAAAATGTTTTGTTTGATATACATTATCTTTGACGGATGTTTTTTTTGTAATTTATGCTATTTAATCATGTTGTTACCAAGACAAGCCATAATAAACAAATAAAGAGGAAGATCTTTTAAAATGTTGCATTTGGAGAATACAATTATTTGATTTCTTCCTATGTTTATTTTTCACCTCCTCTTTATTATTTATTAATGTAACAGTTCTCTCTTTTTTTCAAGTCGTTTGCTTGGCCCTTATAAACATCTCTTTCAAGTCATGTCCTGCATGTTTGATGTAGAGGATGTTTCTAGGATTGGGAATGTTGGTCGTTTGTTTCGTCTGTTATTCAACCACTTTGGTCCACTTGAAAGTGAATTTTTTTGCAGATATTCATGGTTAAAAAATGGTAGAGCCTTAAGACTATGGTGAATGACTTTGAAAACAGCTCTCTGCTGCTACTAAAACAAGTTGAGGGAGAGCCAGTTAGCCTAAGTAGTTAAGCTTTTGCCATGGACCTTAACGAGATCAAAGACGCTGAAATGCAGAATATTCTGGGTTTGGCATCACGAGTGACACCTTTTCCATTTTCACACAATCCTTTTTTACAATGTTACTCTTAAAGTATTGATAAGGGCAGCTTTAAAGCAGGAATAAATAAATGCACAGTGAGTCAATTAAAGCCGAACAGAAGACGCTATTAGTCTCCTGGAGCGTCTGAGCAGCAGTAGTGGAACTGGATTCTCATTGGGGACACCATTTCTGTTCTGAGCGTCTGGACTGCACAGAATCTACAGAGACCCCCGGTGCCTTTCATGTGACTGTAGGCCCTCGGTTTTCCATTTTTAACAGTGACATTTCCTCTGAGTCTGTGATTTCACAGAGCGGAGCAGGGGATCTAAAGAGAAGAGAGGGAAAAGGCCGGCAGCAGGGACGAGGCAACGAATACAGAGTCATACTGACCAGCTTCAAATGCTTCTGTAAAACGAACTGAAGTGACCTTCATGTCATTGTGTAATGCACTGCTTGTGTAATGTGAGCATTCTCTATTTTATAGCTTAATTTCAATGTTGCCCAGGAGAAACCATCATAATGATTGACTGGGTGAATCCAAACAGGTGAGTGCATTGTGGTAATGAACAGTCAAATATGAGATGGATGTTGGACAGGAGTCAGCGCTGTCTGATACACTGCCGGAGTGAGAGACAGACGGCAAGAACAAGCATGGCTGTGCATCGATGAGTCCTCGTTCACAGATTGTAAACCTTTCCCACCCTCCTCCTGTAAGCACACTCACAACATCCACTGACAGTAACAACAACACAGATGGTTTTGTCCAAGCGAGGCGGCACCGAGCAGTTTATCTAAATACGTCCACGACATCAGAGCAAGAACTCTGCCTGCTTTCAGCAATCCATACAGTCTTTTGGTGACATTTCAAACTGCTTAAATGCCAAATGCGTGCTCAGCCAGTCCGAGGTGACATTGTCTTGGAACCTCAGAGACTCGTGAATTACAGAACGGAGAACCGATTTGGTTTGCAGTTTCTTCCCAGATACACGGGACCTGGTCAGACAAGCGTGTAATGGCCTCACAAGTGTTCCTCAATAAGACTCTACAGCCAGATCAGCACTTTTTAAATTGGAAGATAAAACACACCAAACCATTAAGCGTAATAGTTTACTCACACGTAGGGGAAGGACATAGTTAATAACAATTTTTCAAAATCTTTCTTCATATTCATGACATTTTCAACACGTAGCCCTTTTCTGTTGCCAAAGTTACTCACTGGCTCAAGTCACTTCCCCTCCCGGGCACTGCCTAAGGGGCCGTTGTCCAAGGCACCGGCCCCCAATACTGCCCCAAAATGGCTGCCATCCTAAGAATAACATGGGTTAAATGCACGGCCTAAATTTCACTCCGAATGGTGCTGTGTACATATGTAACGATTGGCACTGTCAGAATATGTTATGTGCAGCAAACTGGTGCTTTTTGCGTTGAGACTACAAGATAGTTATATTTTGCAACGGTGAACACAAAAGCAACAAATAATGCAGTGCCTGTCCTCTTTGGCCTTTTGTATTGGAGGTCAGAGCCATTCTTCATTAACAGGGTTCTGGTGTATCACTGCTGATCATGTACCATCTTTAGTAAGACACTATATTGACTTGTGGTTCACAGTGGGGTGACACCTATTTGACCTGATATAGCAGCTAGAAAAGTAAATTAAATTTGGTCAAAAACTTGACATCCTGACCAAATACTGCAAAGTTATGCATTTTGGCACCATGACTTGGCTTGTACTGCAAAATCTTAACTGACAGTGCACAATATTTCAAACTCAAAAGTGCTCTCTCAGCATTACTGGTCGAAGTTTGTCACAAGGGAAGTTATGTTCTTGTACTATGTTCGGAGGTTATAAACGGTCTATTATTTTAGCTAGATGAGTTTGTTGTATAGAGATTGATATACACCCACCCACAAGCTGCTGAGTCCATTTCATACTGAAAGGAGAGTCAGCTACCTGAAGGGTGCACATTGCCACAATGCAACTCTACAGTAAAGTTTATGAGGATAATATTTGTCATTCTTTATAAGGTTTCAGAGGCAAATTGGAGGCATCAGGACAGGCTCTAAACATTCACATACTATTCAAACATAAGGTTTACACAGTTAATGCATGAGCCAATAGTAACCATCTAGCAGACATGGAAGAATAGCATTTATGAAGAATAAGCTCAATATTCACTTTTAGCTCTGTTTTGGTCAACTTCTGTGGGAAATATGTGGCTCTTTTTCTGCTAAATGCTAGATGTGAACTTTGTGTGTCTGCTGTTAGAAAACAAGTTGCTTTTGTTTCATGAAATGACACAGATGAGAAAAGTGAAAGTGAACAAAAGTAAGGTTGTGGTCCATTTGACCAAAACAGTGTGCTAGCTGGACCATGAACGATTCATTCCCCACAGTCATTTGATCCCTATAGAAATATTGATTAATGCAGCTTTATGCTTAATTTTTAGGGTAATTTCCAATTCGATTTGATGTCGCACTAAAAACTACAACCTTGAAACACATCAAAGAATTGCACTAAAAGAGCAGTGTGTAGAGTTTAGTGGCATTAAGTGGTTTAGTTGATGAACACTGAATACCCCCCCACACTTATCTTTTATGGCGTGACAGAGAACCTACAGTGGCCTGCGTCTCCATTGACTATTCTTCTTTTATTTAAATAAAAGCAAATTCCCTGATTATTTTTGTATTAACATATCTCAACAGCGTTTTAACACTTGGTATATGATTAGAAGCAAAGTGTGAAAAAGGGAAGTGAAAAAGGGAAGTGAAAACAGATTTAAGGAATAACTGATGAATCATGTGATTTCAAGGTCCACTAAATCTTAGGTTTCCCCTGAAGAAAAATAACATGGCAACTCAAATGAAAACTTCTCCTCATAGCTCCACACAGGTCTGATGTAACCTTCCTCACACTGTGAAATCACAGAAAAGTCATATTTCCATCATGTTTTTACATTGTTTTTTCACCGCATGAGGTTTGACTGGTGCGCATTTTATAGTAACGTGATCCTGTTGTGCTCCCTAGTTACATAACAAGGGTTCATTCAGGTAACAAAAACACACTACCTAATTTCAGGTGATTATACGCTAAAGAAAATTATATTCCATTATTACATTGCATGTCTGGCAATAAATCCCTCTCAATCCGACACAATGGTCTATTACCACCTCTCTTAGTGTCAATATAAACTACACACTACAATATCTATATAAACCATTAGCTAAATGAGGCCACTTTGATTAAAATATCACCCTGGATTGGTAGTTTAAGAGGGAAGAGACTTTGCCTACCCCAGTGTATCCTGCCCTGTCACCGTGCTGCAGCACGGCTCATTACAGCCATACTTTGGCCGGATCCTATCTTCTCTTAACCCTGACATTTATCCTCGTTTTGCAATTTGGGGACGGCATTGAGGTTTAATCAGGCGTGATTTAGAGGACAAGCTGCATGAGGGTCTGTATTGTGGAGTTTGTTAAACTGTCCTCTCTGCTTTCTCTGCCTTTGTGACTTCTCTGAGTGGGTGGATATGAGTGTGATGGAGCAAGAAGCTGCAGTGGCTGCCACGGGCACAGAGAGGCACGGCAGAAACTATCCCTGGGAATAAATAGCCCTGAATATTATATCTGCAGAACAAAACCATGACCTAACTTGTTTCCGCACTAAACCCCAACAAAGTTAAAAGTCTCAGATCAGACAGACATCACTAAGTACACTTGATTTTCAGACAAGTAATTCCTGTGCAAGCACTTACAATTTGGCAAAGTATTCTCCAACATGTCATCATAGCATCTTACCAGCAGACCTCCAGGCCCCCAAACGGCTACAGATGGCTCTCCTAATTGGCAGTTATCAATCAGCCTTAGGGTCATAAATAGCTTTCCTATAAATAGAAATGTGGTTTAAAGACCAGACTCTCTTGCCCTCTTTAGTCAGAATGCAAACAGTAAAGTTGTGTCTGAAAATGTAGGGCAGGAAAACAGCACCAAGAGTTGGAGGCCGGCAAAAACAAACTCTTGTATCCAACATTTCAACAGCAAGAGAGTCTATGCTGTGAGGCTGCATTTTGACCTAGATGCTATGTCCAACATGCTCTCAAAAACATTTCTAACCCGTCAATGTTTATCCATGAATGTCTAGGGACTGGATACCGGACTTGGAGATGGAACCCACTGACTTGTTGCAAAGAAGCAGAGGATGAATGTGAAGTTATGTGGAAGTGTTTAGACCAAAGCTGCATCACCTCCTGAAATTATTAAACAACACACTAAGTGCGGTACCAATTCAACCTAAGGTGGTCAAACTCTTGGTAAACAAGCTTTACCGGCCAGGGCTCCACATTCTTCAAAGACAAATTGTGAAGGCACAAGGGGAGCAATGTGCCATAGCTGATTAAAAGCCTCTGCCATCACAGAGTCAGAGGAGTTCGGGAGGAGTGTCTAGAGTGTGCAGGGGGATACCAGTCGGATTAAGAGTTAGGGAGCGGGGAGGGCCCAAAATCCCTTTCATATCAGCAGCCCTGAAGCTTGCAGAAAGAGAAAAACATGAGCTGGAGGGTTGTAGATCAAAGCAAGATGGAAATCTAGAGAGAAATCCATGCAATCATTTGAAAAAAAAAAATGCTGTAGAGAGACATCACCCTGTTTTCCCTTTCCCTCCAAGCAGCTGAGTCAGTTTATGTGATCTTGCTTGTCTGTGGGAAGAGTGTGCTGCATGCTGCATGATAACTGGAGCACAAAGGATTTCAACCTGCCACAGACACGTGCGCAAAAAACAGCTGCCGTGGTTCCCTTCTATGGGTGAGCTGAGTCCAGGGGCTGCCTGAAAGAGCTCTGCATTTGTGTATCTGGGCGCAGGAGGTGGTTAGCCATGACAGGTCTACAATAAATACAGTTCTGACAGGTTTCCTGCTCCTGTGGATCAAATTCTCCCTGTGCGTCCATGCAGAGCATTAGTTTTCCTTATCGCTCTACTTGCCACAGTTCTCAATTAATAGGAGACAGCAAAGTTATCATTGTGTAGCCTGCGTGTGTGTGTGTTTGTGTGTTAAGGGCAAGGTCAGAGATAGACAGCAGCTGTCAGCTTAAATGATACCTGGAGTGTCTTCATTTGCTTGTTCACCCCTTCACACTCACTCACCCACTATGGCTCCTACAGCTCTCAGTGAGGGGGGAGCAGAGGAATTATTGGGTGTTGGGGCCATCAGGCATGCAGTGCAGCAGTTGGCCCTCGGGGTGCCCTGCAAGGGACACTTGCTCTTTTCTGACCTATCGCATGAGCAAATGTTAAATGAGGGGGAGCAGAAGGGGCTTCTCATTGACATTCCTGTTGGTTTGAATGGAAATGTGGCAACAAAAAAAAGAGACTGCACCCATGGGTGCTGTCCTATAGCCAGGGATGAGTGTGCTGTTCCTGGCAGGCGAGTAAGATGTCGCCCCCGTTGCCAAAGTCCCTCACAGCCAAAATGTAACACATGACTGGAAAAAAACTAAAATGTTAATCTGTTATTCTGTATGTAAGCCAGTGGAAAGAAAGCAGCCAATGATGGCAGCTCCACTGATTTTGATATGACAGTAATTATAGGATTATTTAACAAACAGAAGCCACAATAACAATGATGTCAAATCTCAAACTTGTTAGTCTTGAATGTGGTTTCATCTGGGCATTAGTTCCCACATTTTTAGATCAGCTACTCAGACTTACTTAATAGTAACTTAATTTTATGAGCATGCTTGTATGGCTTCATGTTGGCTTGGCTACATGTTGTTTTTCAAAAAGTATTTAGAGGAAACCATGGCTGCAACCAAACGGACCCAAAGGTCAGGGAAACCAGTGAATGCAATGATCACCCACCTATAGTCGACACCACAGTTCCAACAAAATAAAATGCTCCTGTAAAATCCCATCGTGGCCTCAGAGCGTCAGCCCGGATCCCGGTGGCGATGGCAGCCTCGTACTCCCGCAGGAAGGAGTTGAGCTCCTGCAGGCTGACGTTGAAGGTCTCACTGAAGTTGAGGAGCGTCCCGTGCCAGCGGCCGTGAGCCCGCAGCTCCGAGGGCCTCTCGATGGCCGAGAAGACCGCAGCGCCGCACAGCAGGTACAGTACGATGAGGACGGCGAGCAGCACGAAGCGGCCGTTGTCCTCGTTGAGGTGCAGGGAGCGGCAGCCTTGCAATCGCTGGCCAGACATCATCCAAATTTCAGCACCAAGCGCGCGTCGGACAGCGACAAGCTCCACATCGGAGACGGCATTCACTCGTCTTCAGGTGTCCTCTGGAAGTCACTGCCCTGCACTCTCGCTGCACTTCCATAGGCAACATGTCCTCTACTTAGCCCACCACGTTGTCCCATTGTAGTTGTAAAATGTTTGTATCTGTAACTAGAAGGCAGAAAAACGCTCCACTTGTGGATGAAAGTCTGTTGTTCCACGAAAGAGTTCATCAGAAAAGACGCCGGCGCATTGTTTCGTAATAGGTAAATTTCTATCTTCCTCTTCAGGCAATGCAATTGGTTGTGAAGTGGACTGCAGCTTGAATCCAAAAGGACGCGCCGATCGCTTGTTTGTACAAATGCAAGCAGCAGTAGTATCCTCTCTGTCCCTTGCACCAAAATGTTCCACCACAAAAGAGACCACGGTGAAGCTCGGATTTCTTCAAGTTACAGATGAATGTGCCACAGGAAAAGCCCGTCCCCGCGCTCAGATAAAGTCATCTATCCTCAGGCTGGAGAAGTGTGGAGCTGCAGCTTTCATGTGGCCGTTATAGTTACACATTGCATCCTATCAGCGCACGGTGAGATCACTATTGGCCACAAATCGGAGACTACAGCATGCCACCGCTACTGGAGAAGGAGAGTAGATTAAATGAGACGATTGAGGGTGTGCAGATGGTTCCAAGGAAGGGGTGTCTCCGTATTCCTCAAATAACAGAGGGCTTACATTTCCACTTGAGTGCAGCCTTGTGCCATGCGCACTGAGGATACTCCACTGAAAACTGTTACTCACTTTTTGCACCGTGGGCACAATTGTAGAAACAATACACTCCTGAACAATGCTTCTTCTTAAAAAAGTGTCTAACAGCTTTAACACAGAGCCAAGGAAAATCCTGTATTCACAATCAGAAAATTATAAAAAAGTATACTCCTCATGCAGAAAATTTATTCTGATGGAATTATTTCTTAATGGATCATATGCTATTATAAATGTACACACTTGTAATATTTCTGGTGCAGCTATCAGCATTTTATATATAAGTGGATCAAACTTAATCAAAAATGTATCACATGTAGGGGTTTGTTAATCGATTTCATGATTCATTTCTCATTTAATCAATTACCTGTTGGCCTGGTCAGACAATAAGAGGTGCCTGCAATCCAACAATGGCCTTGTATATAATTTATAGCATCTGCAAATGATAGCAAAGGTACAATTGTATTGATCTCCTAAAAAGCCAATCAAATGATCATCAAAATAGCTGCCCAATTGTTTTTGTTCAACTGCATAACTGAATAATCAACTGACACAATTTTACATTTATTATATTTTTATCTACATTGTAAATATATACCTGTCAAAGAAGTGGATGAATATTTATCTCTAAATTGTAAGCAAAGGCATAGAGTAGAAAATGGATGGAAATCTAAATAGTAATACAGTAAAGAAAATCATAGTTACTATCAATATACCAGAACATAATTGCATATCATAAGCACTTTCATGTGTGTGTCAGTGCCTTTTATTCCAAATCCATTAAGGAAATGGTTGGAGACAGACATGATCTCACCTTATTGTCATTGTTTCACTTGATTAAACCAATAATGACCATCTTTCCATGCCATTAAGACCAAACAAAGGACTTACCGTGGCGGAGAGTTTTGCCTTACAGTCATAGTAGTCAGGATGTGTGCCTGCTCCTCTGCAAACAATAACAAAAAGTGACTTGTTGCATTTCTGCTCACATTTACTGCAGGTCAAGAAATTGTATTGACAGTTTCCAGTACTATAAGGGCATGGTTGAGTGAGTCGAGTGTCTTGTGTGCAATTACCGTTCAGGGGAAAAAACAATAATACACCTTTGATTGTTGGGCACGCAGCAGAGATTCCAACAAATCAATGACAACCTGGAGCTGCTGATCCATGAAAATACAATTAAACATCGACTGGTGCTTTAAAAAGACACTTTATCCAACCCAAATGGAAGCAGTGGTTCTCTGGCACATATAAACTGTCACTATGGAGCCAAAATGGGATGTTTCGCTGATATAAAATACACTTTTAACACATTTATAGAAATGCCTGAACAAATTTGCCTCATACAAAGGAGAGACACAACAAGAGCCCATAGGGTGGTTTTTAACAACATTGCTGAGACAGACAGCAGTTATTTTTTTCTAACAAGAAGACAGTAGCAGGGCTGCACAAAGTGGCAGTATTGATTATGCTTTCTAATTTGGCTAATTGGCTTACACATATGCAAAACAAGGGCAGGCTCAGCAGCACAGTGACATCAGCTGCACAAAGGCTGTCCTTGTCAATACTAATCATTACCTAAAAACGGAAGAAAGCACATAAAGGAGACTGGGGTCTAATACAAGACATCAATGGAGACTTGTCTGCCATTGACAGGAGGCTTATGCATTTGACAAACTGTAGCTTGCGCTGTTGCGTGTTTGAAAATAAGCATTTACACAGGACTTACAGAAAAACACAAAGACAATCACGAGGAAAATACTGATAATAGCATACTGGAAATAAAAGAATCCCTTTTACACTCATTTATATTCTCCACCCACTAATTTTTTCTCAGGGCCGTTGGGGGGCGGCAGACTATCCCAGCATGCACTGTGTTAAAGGCAGGGAATTCATTACAGGCTTTCAGATGCTTATTCATACCTCCGGGCAATTGAGAGTCTCCAGTTCACCTGAATGTGGGATGAAAGCAAAGACTAAAGCCTGGTCCATTTGTTGTCAGGAAATCATATGAATCACTGATGCACTATATACAGCATTTTTAAACATATCACAAATTAGTTTATTCATTAACCTCCACTATTTCATAAGCAATACCAAATACTCACTTTATAATAGCACTTTAACAGTATGTTAAATTCAGCTGTTAAATTCCTTTAACAGCTGTTAAAGGAAAGTTGCATGGTTTATCTTTAAAGAAGATTCAGCTTTGCATGTCTACTTGTCAGAAAACCTATGAGGCTTGTTGGTGCGTTTAAATATTATTTATATTAAATGAGATGTTAAAAGGGGATAAAGGAACAACACCACATGGGAGCTTGCACACAGGTAATGGACACAAAAAGGCAAGGCTTTACCCTTTCCAAAAACTTAATTTCACATGCACAAGGACACAGGTTTGTTAGGTGAAGGACAGATACATTTCAAAATATAAATACCATTTTATTACATTTAATCAAAAAGAGGAACATTCAGGAAATGTTGCTGCAAGATACAAATTGTTGGTTAGAATGACAGAATGGGTTTAAAATATCTACTTAAAATGTCATTCTAAAAGATTGTATTGAAAAAGAAACCAAAACGAAAGTGGGCCGAGGCCAGTCAATGGGGTGGCAGGCTACTGTTAGTGAAACTAGGCTGCTACCATATTCAGCAGGTGCAGTCACAGCAAACCGGTAACTTGTGCATGTGCCCCACTGCTCTTCTGATGAAATGGAGGAAGCTGGTGATGCTGGGGGTCCGGTTAAGGACTGGGTCAATCATTTCTTACATTCCAAAAACTTTGTAGTATTCAGCCCTGAAGTTTCAGACCCCTGATTTTATCAGATCAAATATGTCTGCGCCCACCTCAGTATCTGATGTATCAGTCAATATGAGCCCATCTTCAGTTAGAAGTTGAGCCTGTAGACTACATTTATCTGTTACAGAAATAAAATATAAATGACAATAAGCTACCATATTGACCATGTAATTTAGACTTTTAGATTGTTCTTTTTGAGTAAATTACATTTACAATTTGATGTAGACACATCACCTTCTTGAAGAAACTGCAGAAAATCTAAGTTTCATCACTTTTGGGAACTTTTAAGTTTAATGAGGTAACTTTCTGCAAAATGTATGTAATTTAAGAATCAATGACACAATATCACGTAACTTAGATAACGTAAGTATCTTACCACAAGAAATGCCAATAGAATATATTAATTAATCTGCTGTTTTCAAAGGGAACCTTAAACACAGAAAATGAATTAAAAAAAACTATTCACTTTAGAAAACATTATAGCTTAAACATAGTAAACAAGCATCTTTGAAGGCATATGACTATCAAGACGCCACTGTAATGCTGTGGAGATACAATCTTCACCACCTTTTTAGTTTATTAATGTTACTCTATGTTTGTTGTATCAATTCCCACTGACAAGTTAAGTTACAAGGTAGCTTGTACAAATGATGATATCTTTGTCCGACCAGCCAAAAAAACAACGTGCTATTTTCATTGTGGTTTACAGAGAGAAGCAGCCTGCCTTACCTTTCTGCGGTACAAGTCAACATTGACAAGAAAGGCAGGCGCAGCAGTAACATTAAAGGGCCCATGTCATGCTTTTCCGGTTATTACCCGTCCCCTTGTGTGTTATGAAGGTTTTTATGCATGTAAACGGTCTGCAGAGTCGAAAACCCACAAAGTACACCCTGTAGCAAGTAAACACAGTCTATGCTGCCCCAAAACGCCTCGTTGGATATTTCTCATTTTCCATTGTTTACTTCCTGGGTACTGTGACGTGTGAATACCCAGAGGCACACCCTCTGCCAGCATTTCACGAAACAAAGCTTCACAAACATTTCAGCGATTCATGCCGGATATGTACAGCGTAGGGCACTGAAGAACGATGCTGTTCCTACTTTGTTTGGACCAGCAGGAGATTCGGGTACACAACCTGAAAGTATTCATTGTTGTTTGTGTATTTATGAGGTTTAAGACAGACTGTTTAAATGACTGTTTAAATGGGTAAACGTTTTTCGGGCTACTAAGTTGGGATCGCGGAGAAATGCTCTCTCCGCAGACCCATTCTCACAGCGTTATAAACCTTTTTCTTACTCAATATCAAGCCACACTTATTGTTTTTACTTTGGCTGTGAGTGTTTGTGTGTGCTCAGGATGAGTTTAGCTTGTTCTCGCTGTATCGCCGACCCGGAAGCCTGTCCGCTCCTCGCAGCAGATCGCAGCAACGAGCCTCTCAACGTCCCGACCAATCAGA
>NW_011351671.1:0-1932 GCF_000735185.1 Notothenia coriiceps | reverse complement strand
GAGGAAAAAAATATTTGACCCTGCCATTGTTTCCCCAGCTTACAGTGCTCTGTATCTGTTAAAGGAGACATGTCATGGCCATTTCCACTGATCATAATTCCATTGTTGAGGTCTACTAGAATAGATACATATTGTGCAATTTTCCAAACTCACATTGGTTTCTCATACAGCATCTCTGTAAACTACGTGTATTCACTGAATTTCAATCTCTGCCTTTAACGGCTCGTTGTAGCTCCAATAGCTCCAGCCTCCACCCTCCCTGTGAGAACAGTGTGCTCTGATTGGTCGGGACATTGTGAATCGCGCTAAGCTCCGTGGAGGTGTTGTTTCCTTGTTTAGCGATACACAGCGAAACACAGCCAAGCTCACCCTGAGCACACACAAAGTCACAGCCGAAGTAAAAACATAAGTGTGGCTTGATATTGAGAAAGAAAAAGGTTGATAAACGCTGTGAGAATGGGTCTGCAGAGAGAATTTCGCCGCGATCCCAACTGTCTGTTATCAGCCTGCAGCCAGGGAGGAGAGATCAGCAGAGCTGCTTGCACTGAGTGTGTGTGTGAGGAAGTCCGTGGATTGGTCAATGTGGACCAATCAGCGGGGGCTTAACGTAACGGCTCCACGGATTGGTCCATTTCGTTCCGGGTACGGTTGACATCATGCGTACCCGGAAGAATCAAATGGACAATGACGTATCTCCAACGAGGCGTTTTGGGGAGGTATTTTCTGTGTTAGAGTTTTACTCGCTACAGGGTGTACTTTGAGGGTTTGTGACTCTGCAGACTGTTTACATGCATAAAAACCTTCATAACACAGAAGGGGACGGGTAATAACCAGAAAAGCATGACATGTCACCTTTAAGTCTTAGCTTTGCGGTCCTCCTGCTGCGTTGTTGTTTTAAGAAGATTTGGAACATATTTTGGGCTAAATATTCTTCCTTTCCCCTGTAGATAGCTCTGCTGGATGGTCCAGGTCGCTTTCGGAGAAGCAGGGGAAAAATGTTGCACAGACGCCTCTCTCATCCTCTACCCGGCCTTCTTCCCCTCAAACACACAAGGACCTTTCTGAGGTAATCCAAACCACATGACTCTATTGTTCTTCTCCTTGTTCTTTACGCTAATTTTACTTCACATAGTGGCAACATAGTGGCAATTCTAAACTCTATGAGCAGTTCTCAAAATACACATTTTCTCTCAACACTATATGATTTTCTTGTTGTTCGACCCAGTGATGGGTCGACTTTGGTTTGCTGACCAAATTATATTACATTGCTTTTCTTAAGCGTTGTATTACACTAAAGCACTTTTATCGATTTGTGCACTGTTTGTATACAAAATATTGTATCTAGCCATCAGAACGTTTGTTAACAGGGGTCCTGGCAAATAGGTTTTTCATTCTTGGCAACATTTTCATTTTATTGGATGAGATGTGACCAAAAAAGGAGAGTTTGTTCCTTCTTTTGTGATTTGTACTAATCAAAGTAAATTTGGTCAGTGGATGATTCTAAGTTACATCGAGGCCGGAACCAGATTTTTGAGGGACAATTGAGGATTTTGCAGGTTGACGGCCATATTTGTAGGGAGAATTCGGATAGACACAATTGTTCTAACTGACAATTCCTGGACCTTCTTCTTGAAACTCCGGTACTGTTGACTGGGAACGATGTGAAAAAACGCTAAGTGCCATTATGGCCATCCAGTGTTTCCACTATATACAAATAGTGGCGGCGCAGCGCCACTGCTGAAATACGCGCCGTTGCTTGGGGGCGCCAGCCAGGTACCCAAAAATATATATATATTTGTTTTACTTCTTTTTTTTTTTATTAAAATAATAATAAGTGTCGACCCTTTTTAATTTTTGATTGTTTGTTATGTGGATTTGTAGTATTGTGTTACTGTATGTTCAATAAAGGTGTATCTTTGCTAAATATTGAGA
>NW_011351670.1:0-3096 GCF_000735185.1 Notothenia coriiceps | reverse complement strand
GAAGGAACACAAGGATTTTCGCCTTTGCAGACCATTTACACGCATAAACATCTATAAACACACTAAAGCAGGGGTGTCAAACTCAAGGCCCGGGGGCCAAATCTGTCCCGTGACTTCATTTTATGTGGCCCCTCAAGAGCTTGCAAAGACTATAATATGTTTATTATATGGTTACATTGCGATTCACAGAAGCAAGTTGCCCATAAACTACATGTCCCACAATGCATCTCAAATTTGACTTTTTTCTCAGAATTTGTCTTTTCTTTTTAAATCATTTTGTGACATTCTCACTGAAGAGACTTGCAATTATTTGCCCTAGACTTCTGCTTTCAGACGTAGTTAAATATGAAGTTATTACCCTATCCGATAATAATCCAACGCAGAGGCAATAATGCAATATAATACATTATTTTATATATATTAAATATTTATATATGTATTTTTATATAGTCTTAAAGTTACAACAGGCCCTTTGAGTGCAACCATAATGCGAATGTGGCCCGTGATGAAATTGAGTTTGACACCCCTGAAAGGAAAGGTAAACACCAAAGCAAAATATAAAGCCTTCAAAAATGAATCTATGTTACCTGATCTTTATTTATTCTGCACTGACAATAAACGTACTTTAGATTTAGGTAAATATCTCCATTTGGCTGTTGTGTTTTTCCTTAATATGTTCTAGCCCTGGTGGCAAAGGGCACATTGATGTAATTGTTTCAGAGTCATTGATGTTGGGATGATTATGGCTCAGCTGTGCCATCTGGTCATCTGTTGTTGCTGCCAAAGCAAATCTAACAGTGAAACATTTTGTAGGCACAGAGACACGCGTCGTAAAAAGACAGACAAACCGGTCATTACTCGACAGAAAACAAGCTCTGGCAGTTTACAACAAATAACTAAACCTCTCTAAAAAAGAAATCCATAAAATAACAAGCTGTTCGAACAAATGATCTCATATTGCTCTTTAAAATTATTTTTGTCAGCTGTGGGTTAAATATAGAAACTCAAGACTACTGCAATCAAAACAGCCAATTAACATGCTGTAAGATGGCGTGTGTGTGTGTCTGTGTGTGTGTGTGTGTGTGTGATGAATATTTGATGTTTAGAGGCTCACTACATGCCCCTCTCTCAGATCATGACATCATGTTGGGACCAAAGATAATTTCTGCATAATTCATGAGGTCACCCACTCGTCAAATCAAGCTACGACTAATTCAAACTCTTGTCCTTGTCCTTGTCCTTCTTTTCTTCTGCCTCTGGTTCCCCTCCCATTTCTTTCTAATGCATTCTGTTTTATTTTGCATTTTTATAATGTGCCAAACACTAGGGGCATTTATCAAATGTTGAGTGGTTTAAATATATTATATAAGTTCTGGGCATTGAAGAGATAGAAGTGGGCCTGATATAAAAAATCTAAGAATTTCTCTAATAAAGATGTAATTCAATGAATCTCATTGGACAACATTCGAGATATACCACCAATAGTTGTATTAGTAAAAACCCTTGTTACGGTTTAATACATTGGCAAGTGAGCCTTTGACCATGCATGCAGCCTGTTGCAGTTCCTCCTGCTAGTTTTTTTTTTTACTACTCAAATGTTTGCCTTGTTTTTTTATCTTACTTGTTATAATTTTTTTAACTAACTTCGATCAGTAACTCATGAAGCTATGCCCTCTCTTAACTTTCTTGTAGGGAGAGATTTGTGTTTCCTTCTCCGTTTAGTGTCCCGTCAATTATGTTAAGTTGTGTCATGTCTGTGATTGTCATGTTCATGTTAGTTTAGTTTATGTTCCACTTCCTGTTTTATTTTGTACTCTCCTTGTCTCATTCCAGGTCCCTTTACTTCCTGCTTTGGTTCCTTTTCCCGCCATCGTCAGTGTCTGCCCCGCACCTGATTGTTTCCACCTGTGCCCACTTACCTCATGTATATATTGTCCTGTCTCCCCTTGTTAGTTGTCGGTTCGTCTTGTTCGTCGTCCCAAGAAGCCAGATCCAAGCCATCGCTTCAGAGATTCAGTGTTTTGCCTTTTTCCCTCCATGTGAGCACTTTACTTTTCTCATTTTGTTATTTCCTCTAAAAGAGTGATTTTGTTTTTGCAAGGTAAAGATTATTTTTCTTCAAACCTTTTTAGTCTCCGGGTTGTGCATTTGAGTCCTCGAAACTATTGAGTCAAGGTTCCTAACACCGTTGAGTTGATTCTGTATAGCTAAAGAGATGTAGGAACGTTGGGTCCATGTTTTTGGAGACCCTCTCTCAATATGATCAACAAAAGATCACTGGCTAATGAAATGGACGAGCCAATGGCGTTAGCTGGAGTTAGACAGAATATCTGGGGTGTAGTTTAATGTACTTTACAGAAGCATGGCTGCACCAGGATATATCTGACGAGAACGTTTCCATCCATGGCTTTCCTCTTTTGTGTGTTTGAACAAGTTTTATGTCCTTGGGCTGTTTAATTGGAAAACATTTCTGAAAACACTTTTTTCTGCTGATGTAAAAAGGAGCACTCTTGACATTGGAAATGTTGAGGGTTCAAGTCCAGTTTATGACCGCTTAGTTCCCTCCGTCCATCACACAGCTCCTAACTTTGAACTGCCAAAACATCTACACATTGCAGGGAGCCAAGTTGAGCCAAGACACTTAAATGCAAAGCATAAGAGAAACAGGGAATGATAATTATATGTGTGTGTGTGTTTGCATGCATATACGTGTGTGGGATGCAGACTGGTTGCCCGGACCCCCAACAGTGAAGCAGAGTGGAGTTTGGGGAAGTTGTCCTGCCTCCTTTCTCTCCACATTTGACTCTCGACAACATGCAGGAATCAAGCTGTGCAACAGTGTGAGGAGGAGGGAGAGGAGCATCAAACACTCCGTAATAACCGGCCTTAATTAAGACCAGAGGGAATAGGGGAGTTATTAGCTGTCATAAGGAAGTTTATCAGACCCAGAGAGAGTAGATACCTGTGTGTGTGTGTGTGTGTGTGTGTGTGTGTGGAAATACTTGCCGCGTTTATCCATCCTAATGTGGATGCATGTGCAAGAGAGAGACGTAGAGATGCATAGAGAAAATCATGATTGTTCAGACGTGCGTGTGT
>NW_011351669.1:0-216 GCF_000735185.1 Notothenia coriiceps | reverse complement strand
TCCTTCGGCGGCACTCGATGACGTAGTATGCTTGAAATAGTGGCTCTGGGCAGTATCCATTACACTATATATAATCCAGGGGGCGGTATTGCGCCTAAAAGCTGTTTGCCAGCCGCACTTAAACAACAAATGAAGAACAAGAAAAAAACACAACAAAACGAACAAATTACAAGAAGAAGATAAGTTAGTATGGCGATTTCAGATAACACACAGGAG
>NW_011351668.1:0-13613 GCF_000735185.1 Notothenia coriiceps | reverse complement strand
TTCGTTTGCCTCTGTTCAGTGCTGACGCCGGTCCGTTGCTCACTGGTGCTAGCATTACTGCTAGTGCTAGCTGTCGGCAGCGGGTGTTTCATCTTTAGATGGTTGCGCATAGCAGATGCATTTGTATTGTACTTCAGTACAGCTGTACACAACTGACACTTCACTGTGGAGTTGGTTACATCTTCGTTGAAGTACTGCCATACATAAGAATGTCGGACATGTTTTGTAGCATTTTGCAGCACCTCGTTTACCTCCATTTTTTTCACGACTAGTCGACTAGGGCCTACAGCGCCGACTAGTGGTAAAGGTAGTCGACTAGTCGACTAGTCGATTAGTTGGTGAAACCCCTACTATGTGCACATTTATAATTTTAGTATGGTGCCTGGTGAGGTTGTTGTTGCAAAGTAAGCTGGCTCTCCTGGAGGTGGGCAGGTTATTGCTGTACTCCCCCAGTGTTATTGTATTGTGTTCTTCGTTTGGTCATTATAAAATGCTCAGTTTTGGTTGAGTTCCTGCGGCCTCTCCCTGTGATGTCAAACATAGAGTTACACAGATTGTTATACTGTTTGCGGGGCTCTTTGGTGAATGGCTACCCCTTAGTATCTCTCCCTTCTCGCACAGTAATCCAATTTTTAAATTGATCAAGACTGACCACAGAATATGTTCACACCATATAGCATATACTACCCATTGTAGTATTTCAAAATAGTTTAATTGTATTTATTCTGGGATATTACAATAACTTTAAACATGTGTGGCATTATATCCCCAGTGATATATTCAAATAACACTCTTTTAAACAGTTCAATTGTTCTTCAAACTGAACTGAAATTACCTAGCAAAAGCTGCAAAGTCAGTGTGTAGAAAACATTTTCAGCTCTGTGTAACAAGCATCACAGTGAAGAAATGTTCTGATTAAAAGCCAGATGAAAAGCACAGTTTGCACAGTGTGTCTTTTAAAACAAACACTTTATATTCTGCTCCTGAGTCCTGTTTCACACAGGCTTGCATTTAAGCTTGTTGTAATGAACAGCAAATTGCAATACCTCATCATTTAAGAAATGAAGGTGTTCATGTCAAGATCAAACACATGCAGTTTGTACAGAACAAATTCGATGTATTATTATAGAACAAATGTTTTCAAATGAAATCTCTAAAAATGGCCTTTCAACATAGCTGATTAACTGAACTGATTTTATTGGGGGGGGTGTGTGTGTGTGTGTGTGTGTGTGTGTGTGTGTGTGTGTGTGTGGTTTTCACCAGTTATTGTTATTACTAGACAGTGGGGGTGATGAAGGGCGCATCCATTATTCCCCTTGGGTTGTTGGCTAGAAGTTGTCTAGCGGAGATGACAGGTAGTGGACAGAGCCATAGCTCAGTGCTGACTGTCTGGCCAGTTGACTGATTAAAGAAATGTGCTGAGTTTACGGTTCGGAGGTTAGAAGTGCAATGTACTTGGGGGACTACTCTGGTTTCATGCTAATAGCAAGTGACCCTGACTGACCAAGCCTTAAAGACAAACCAAAGTGTGTTGTTGACTAGATCTCTGCTTTATACCAGTGGTTTTCTGCGATAGTTTGTTTTTGTTTTCACAGTCACACTTCTATATTTCACCGTGGTATATTTAGCTATGTTACCATATGACAATGCTGATAGGGCAGACAGAAAAGTATATTTACCGATTTCATTTTTAAAAACCTCTGAAACCCCACGGACCCGCCAAAGGGGCCAAAATCCCATCTGCAAGCAAAAGTGTCTGAGGGCTTCTTAAGATTTAATAAACTATGAATGTTTCATATCTATGTAACGGGAAGAAACTCAGTTAACAGATCTTTTTTTTTAAAAACCCCAAAGCTAACGCTGAGTCTCTGAATTAGCCACGGGCAAAAAAATATTAAGGCCGTTAGCACAGAACTCTAGCTATAGGCTACCGATCAATATACTTATTGGATCTGCACAAACAAGTTTAGATAACATCCTGAGATTCCACAGATTATAGAAATATAAGGATCATCACTGAGTGATCTGAACTCGTGACAGGGGAAGCAACTACAGACAACACACAAGTAGCTCTAGGTAGCAAAACACGGAGATATGCTCACCTTAGCTGTTATTCTGATCAAAAGTCATGTTCAATGGCATTAAAACGAAAAAAACGCGGCTGAAGGTTAATCCATAGGTTATAGCCACCAGAGGCTAGCGCAGCTTCCGGTTTTTCTACGTGTCACTATCACTCCTTATTTGGTAACCTGTGTGTGTATGGGGAACTTTCCAGCGATTCCATTGGCTCTGACGGTTAGAAAGAGATGTCAATCATCAAAATCGACCAAGGGGGGCCAGAGATATGGAAAATCCACCCAAATGACCCCAGAAGTGGGCTTTTTTTTTGCTAAATCTCTCTAAAAAAGTCAAATGTCACTTGTTTTGCATCAATCTTGATACAGGGTACTTATTATATGTTGTACTTTGGATTCCTAAAGCTTTTAGTCTACTAACCCATCATCCAAGGGTAGTTTTCATCATAAGTAAANAAAGTTAGTGCCATGATCTTGATTTGTTTAAAGAAAATCTTAAGAGGAAAAGAAGTGTCACTGAATACAATTGACTACAGTTTATTGTTAATGTATCCTTTATTCAGTGACACTTCTTTTCCTCTTAAGATTTTCTTTAAACAAATCAAGATCATGGCACTAACTTTATTGGGGTATCCTAAACATGACAGTCATCATTTGCAGAAAAAATGTAAAGCACACAAAAATGGCTCTATGTGCTAGGGGTTTCACAACTACCAATATTTACTAGTCGACTAGTTTTTCAAAATAGTAGTCGACTAGTCGACTAGTCGTGNGCAGAAAAAATGTAAAGCACACAAAAATGGCTCTATGTGCACATTTATAATTTTAGTATGGTGCCTGGTGAGGTTGTTGTTGCAAAGTAAGCTGGCTCTGAGAGCCAGCTTACTTTGCAACAACAACCTCACCAGGCACCATACTAAAATTATAAATGTGCACATAGAGCCATTTTTGTGTGCTTTACATTTTTTCTGCAAATGATGACTGTCATGTTTAGGATACCCCAATAAAGTTAGTGCCATGATCTTGATTTGTTTTCAGAAAATCTTAAGAGGAAAAGAAGTGTCACTGAATAAAGGATACATTAACAATAAACTGTAGTCAATTGAGCATCAGATGAACAACCCAATTGAACCATCCTAAACCGTCAGAAATGTACAACAAAGTCCATGTATCCATTTTCCATGTATCATTGGTCGCAGCAGGTTAAGCAAGGTTGCTCATACACAGCCTTCTCCCCAGCTACATCCTTCACTTCTTTCAGGGGAATCCGAGGCGTTAATGTCCAGACGGGATATGTAACACCTCCAACCTGTTCTAGGTCTGCCCACTGGTCTCTTTCCAGTTAATGGAAACACTTCAACAGAGAGGTATCCAGGGGCATCCTAATGTGAGGCCCGAATCACCTCAGCTAACTCCTTTTTGCCTTGAAGCTCATCACCCTCTTTCCCAGAAAAGTTTTCTCTCACTTTTTTACAGCATAAAGAATTCAATTTAATTTCAGTAACTGTCTATAAAAACAACAAAATCATATATAGGAACAGCTGTCAAGAGCATATGCAGCATTTAAGGGCTTTTACGGAGTCCTTACGGCTGCCAATGATCACAGCCAACTCAAGGAAGTGTGAAATTAGACAGATTGAGTTACCATATATGATGCAGCTTGGGCTGTAGGCTCAGTTTGTTGACATATAGTAGATTAAACAGAAGTTTTAAAGCTTTTCTGTGGACGAGATGGTTTCTGAGGCTAACCCACAAATCAGTTTATTGCAGACATTGACCAACTGTACCAAAAAAAGGTGCTTTAATTTACCTATTTTTCTCTTTATTGCACATTAAAGTGAATGTTTGCTTGTTTTATAATCTAAGAGAGTCTTTCTTGCACATAAGAAAAAGTTAGATCTCATAGTGGGAAGCTAAGCCAAGACACAACATACAAGGTAGGCTGTGTCCTGCCATCAAGTGGTTGGTTATGTTCTGCTTCTTCCTCTTGGGATCCACTTAACCCTGTGGTATAATATCAACCCCCTTTACGAAATGTTGCACATAATCAGATTAATAGTTGGTATGTGAGTTTACATTTGTTTTAATTACTGAACTATACAGTAGGGGCAATAACACAAATGAAAAGAGGTCAGCAGCTTAAATCGGGCACAAGGGAAATGTAATGGGAGAGCTCAGTCTGTGCCGAGGAAGATCTCAAATATGAATATCTTATTTGGAAAGGCAAACATAGGCTGTTTTAAAAATGTCTTACTTTTACTTTTTTGCTACATCCACATGCAAAGATGGTGTGCCTGTAATCATGAAAGAAACATACTGAAAATAACTTGACTGGCTTTTCTGACTTAACTCAAAGGAGAGGCGGTGAAGTTTGTTTGAGCTCCATGTCTACCTTTTTATCATAGAAGGAGATGTAAGGGAGAGACAGAGAGACGGAGACAGAGTTGTTTATTTGTTTGCGTTTGGTTTGTTCTCCAAATAGTCTTTGTTACTGTTTTTCCTTGTAGGTCTGCTCTGCTGATACTGACTGCAAAGGGGAAGTAGACTTGACTTGGAGTGGATGATGAGTGCCTGTTCCCTGGTATACATTTTAAAATCGCATGCTACAAAGTCTAAAATAGAAACTGTGTGTAATTTGATTTGCACCCTTCAGATATTCTCCCCAATTTGTCTTCACTGTCACAACATCCGATCCATCTGTCAACTGTGGACAGCGGGTGCCTTAGAAAAGCTTCAGATAAAGGTTTGAATAAGTGTTACCTTTAGAGGAGTGTAAACTGTGTCCCCATCACGTCCATTGAGAATGCATTACATAAGCTTAAGAATTATAAAAATATATATATATTTTATTTTGGTTAGCAGTTCCTGTTTACACTTTAAACGCTAACCTTGTCCCATCTTGAAAAGGAATTAATCCTAATCTGATTGTTAAAATACGAAATAATGTATTTTGTATGAATATTTTTGGACATTATACAACATATTTTCATCATTAAAAAAATACTAGATTCTACAAGTGTGTGGTTATTTATATACGTTTCAGTTTGAATGAGTTTCAGAGTGGTGGAAAGTTTCTTTGTAAATCTGTGTCAGTTGAGTGACAGGACGAAGTTTAGAAAGCCGATTAGACAGAACATTTATTTGAAAGCTCATTACAATTATGGATGAATGATTGGTGCTGGCAACTTGGAAGTCAGGGACCTTTGTTTGTCCTTGATTCTTTGATTGTAATGTTTGGGATTGTTTATGATTGTCAATATCTCAGATGCATTTTATGTAACAGAGCCAGGGAAAAAGTATTGTACCCGCAAAAACGAGGGATGTCAAAAAAAAGGAAACACATTTGTGATAATTGTTGGGTGTGTCTGTCTTATCAAATGTATTGATTTTTAAAAGGGTGATTTTCTACAGATTATGACTTCACTGGGGAAAATCCTATTGATATAGTTCACCTCAGCCTCACTTTACTGTCAAGTAAATTGATCCTCTGTCAGAGAACATTCCGGAGGAGTATCTCATTGTTTCTGTCTTCACTGTCACTAACCTATAGGTGCACTGTGCTCTACTTGACATCCCTTTGTGTGGGAGTGCCTGAACTGTGTCTGGGAATACTGAAACAGAGAAGATATTGGAAGCAGCTTTATTGTAGGTCATCCTTGAAGATGATGCCATGTGTGAAGATCAGTGATGCGGAAACACATGAAGAGGTAGATGGAAAGAGGCTGCTGGGGTCCCAAAGGAGGAAGACGCAGAGCTCTTATTGCCATGTGTCAGACCTGACTCTCACCTGAAGTACAGTGTGGGTATAAGTGTGTGCGGGACAGTGTTGGCAACACTACATTTGCATGCAGAGCAGAAATTATAGGGAGAAAACAGGTTGAGGCAAGAAATCATGAAGAAGAAGAACAAGAAGAGCTTAAGCATGTCTTTGACACTTTACACTTCATTTAGCTGACGCTTTTATCCAAAGCGACTTACAATTACCAATTACAGGGACATTCTCCCTGGAGTAACTAAGGACTAAGTGCCTTACTCAAGGGCACACTAGTGATGGTGTTCCTGGCGGGATTTGAACTCACAACCTTCCGATCTTCAACCCATTAGACCACCACTATTTAATTTTAGTTGCCCATGTATTTAGAGCTCACAACTGGGTTTTAACCAACGTTGTATAATATATCAATAATGTATTGATGATATGAGATTACATTTATTTTTAGATTTGGGATATTATCATTATGTTGTTTTTCATGGGTTTGAAGGTTGCTTTAAATAAAAGTGAATTTATTGTTCCAGCTGTTGTAATTATTGCCTTATTTTTCTTTTAAGGATTGCATCCACATTGCTGATTATGAATCAGCCAACATCTTCTATTTGCTGATAGCACCAATTGTCAACCCTACAATATTGTTGCACTATCAATACTGATATATTTGTTTAAAAAAAATAGGACTATTTGGAGCATTATTTTCAAAACAAAGTTTTATATAAGAAAAATAGGGTTGAAAGAAAAATAGTAAGCCATATATTTATATATAGTTTTTGAGCTTAAGAAGAAGGACATTTATTTTTCAACAAGAAGCTAATCATCCTTTCAATTAAATGAAAATAATATTTAATAATAATAATAAAAATAATAATGCATTAAAAAATGTATTAGAGCGTGCTCAAAGCACTTTACAATTACATATTACACATATTAGCCCTTATTATATTACTCTAACCCTGAGATTTAAATCCAGTTTAGATGCAAAGCAACAATATCGTATAGCAAAAACCAACTATTGAAAATACAACAAATAGAGGGCTGAATGTGGATTGAGCCTTGGGTGTACTTTTGTCATAGTGTACGCAGTGCAAATATTGAGGATGTCTGACTTGTTGCAGTTATTTTCCAGGGGCATCTTCACAGTCCTTAGTGGGAAAGGGTAACAAGCCCAGCAATGCTCCTGATAAATCCACAAATGGAGTGGGAGAGCTTTCTGGCATCAATGGAGAGTGGTTTATAATCCCTAAATGATCCATCGTGTCAGCCTTAATTACCTTGCTCACCAACTCTCCCACACTTGGGTCATGCCAGTTTTCTTCCTCAGTAGTGGGAAGTAAGCAGGTTGAGGTGTTGGCTGCAGAAAGAGCAAAGCCTCTTGCTGCGTGCCAAAACCTTAATATTTTGGATGAGTTTCATATCATCATCAGATAATCGTTTATGCTGTGTTGTTTTAAATATCAAGTATGTTATTTGACTGTCGAGACAAAGGTTTAATTGAGTGATTCATTTTTGTAAAAAGAAAATGTGGTTAAAGTGATTATACTTCTCTTGGCTGCAGCTTGTTGACACTTTCACTGAGTTATATTATGTGGTATTTCTCTCCATTTGTTGTGTGTATGTGTGATTCAATGAAAGAATTTGTAGAATGCACTTGAGGCTTAGAATTGACTATAAATGCCATGCATACCCAGTTCATTCATTTTTTATTTTAACAAAGATTTTACGTTCAAAACTTTCCAAGAAACAGAAAGTAACCCACTTAATTTTGAAACACATGATGTATTGTGTGTAATTAGAAAAAAACTCTTAAATATGTTGATTAGAAAAATGGTAATGATGTTGCATCAAACAAAACGGGAGGATGGAAACCTCAAAGGAGCACACAGACATACAAACATTTCATGGTTGCTTTTGTTAAGTGCAACACAAAGACACACTTCACTCTGCCTCGGAGGTCTGACAACTGTCATTTTTCTAAAGGCAGTTATCAAAGACAAGAGACAGTGTTGTCGTAGGTGTGTGGCCGTGTACGCCTGGAGGGGTCAACTTCTGCCTGTGATAATGAAACTTTGATTGGTAAACAATGATGGGATTGCCTCTAAGTGTGTTGACACAACAGTGTCACAAAGGCAAGGCCCACTTCAGAAAGTACAACAAGTGCAAGAACATGGACTTTACACATTTTCACACAAATTACCACTATCTTCCCGGTTCACAAAATTACTAAAACTAAAAATCCAAGGTGTGTTAACACTGCCCGTCCATGCTTTTTCCCAAGGATGAAGACCTTGTTAGAAGCAAATAATAAGTACTACAGTGTGTGGTCTGTTGTGTGCCGAGGAAACAAGCCTCACAACCATGAGAGCACACTGTTACTAATGATAAATATGGGTGCAGGTATCACCAACTCCGTTACTGTTGTTGACATTGTGTAAGCATGAAATAAACATATGTCTCTTACCAATAAAACATGCTAAAGCTACATACCTGATTATATGGCGCACCTCTGTTTTATAAACAGTGATATTTAATTGAATAGAGGGTATTGATAAGGACCACAGTGAAATTGCAAGTAAGTTAACATGCTGTTTATTGTGCTGCAGGTGGGCTGCATAATAGCTAGTCAAGTCAAGATGAAATAAATTGATTTTGTGTATGCAAGTCAGATAAGAAGGAGATTTGAGCAGAAAGATAAGGAAGGTTTCCATCTTTGTCGATGGACCCCATTAAAAATATAGATTTCCCCCTTGTAATTATATATTTTTTACTCAAAAAACTAAAGAGAATAATGCAGTTTATTTTTACTTGGATTGAATCACAGTCCATGGTTAAATGTTTTTGTATATATTAAAATACAGAGTAGGTATTTTATTCAAGCAGAGTTCCCTCCGCCCTTGTGGTGTCAATTTCCTGTTGATGTGCCGTCAAGGTCTGAACACTAAATAATTCAGTAAAGCACTTACAGATATGTTTGATAAGTTAGGTGAGCGCACTCTCTTATGAATAAATATTGTACTGCATTTAAGTAAAATAAAGCCAGACCCAACCTTTTCCACACTTTTTAGGGCCTTTTTAGGACCTTTGAAAATCAGTAAATGTTGGTTTCCACTGTAGATTTATAATCTTTGTCTTCAGCTGACAGGTGTTAAACCATGTATGATTTTCTGCACAGATAGCACATCTTCTTCACAGCTCAATAATCGTTCATTGTCTTTGAATAAATTACAGTCGGATCCATGCCCCTAAAATCATAATGAAATCTCTATATAAAGTTTGGGAGTTTTTAATAATAACACCAAGTAGGGGATTGTTTAATGTACCCATGTTTGTGTAGCTGTGGATTCAGATGGAAGGCCTGTACTTCACCTCCTAATGGATGTAGCATTTTCTTGATTTTTCTTGACTATTTCAGGCAGTGTTTTTCTTGCCATTTAGACCTGTTGTCAGGTCTGCCTCCCAAGTGTGTAAAAACGGCCATGATGTTATTTATAGTTGAAGGATTTAGTCTTTACATATATTGCAGCATTTTCTGATGATTGAACTGACAGGATTTCATTCACAGTTCTTAATGAAATGCCATGGCTGCCCTGCAGTTATGGACTCTAGCTGGGGTCAACACAGCTGTTGTAAAACACCGGGATCTGAGTCTAAACACGTTTTTGTGCAAACTAGAAGTGCAAGTGAGCCTACTTTTTAAAGTTATTCTCTGCGTCCCTAGCAGCAGCATTTCAAGATGTCTATGTACTAGGGATATTGTGAGAAACCGAGTGCTTGGATGCCAAGTCGATCCCAGAAAAGGTTTTACAGTTCTGCAAGTCCCATCAGGGCTCAAGACTTACGCCTTGTTTGCTAGCAGTAAACTCACTATCGAAGCGTACAGGGAACACACACAATTTTGTTATGATAATGGCAGTGGCGGCTGGTGGAATTGTTTCTATCGGGCTGTGCCACATGCAATCAATTTCAGCAAACATCCCAGTATGACTTAATGCAAAAAAAACAGGAGTTTTCAGTGTTAATTTACCAGTCTTAAAGGTCCCATGTCATGCTTTTCCGGTTATTACCCGTCCCCTTGTGTGTTATGCAGCTTTTTCTACATGTAAACGGTCTGCAAACTCACAAACCCTCAAAGTACACCCTGTAGCGAGTAAAACTCCAACACAGAAAATACTTGTCGATGCTGCCCCACACGCCTCGTCGGAGATTTTTATTTTTTCCATTTTTTTCTTCCTGAGTATGGTGACGTAACCATGCCTCATTGTGTTCTCTCACTGCAATCCTGTGGCTGTCTTCCAGCTGCGTAGCAGTTGCTTACTTGGGGCGGTTACTGTATATATATATTGTGTCAATAACCGCCCCTCCGGTAGTAGTTTTGAGGACGCCGATTGGTTACATTTTATGACACACTTTCATATCTTGAATCAGCAACCTGCCTCCGTGGGGCAATTTCTCCATCGCCCCAGACCTGTACTTAAGTCATACAGTGTATAGGAAAAGCATATTTTACACATATTTCTGGGTGCATTCCATATTTTAAACTCACAAATATCGACAATGTATATAATTAGTATTATTATTATTAATAATAATGTTTTTGCATGTGGTTCAGAGAGGGCGGCGCCCTATCGCCCCTATTGGCCAGCCGCCACTGGATAATGAACAAAAAAAACTAATTTGTGTTGAAACCAGACAGGGGTGACAATTAACCGTAGCTGTTGACTGTTGAAGTTCCATTGCATTCTGTGTTTAAAAACAATACAGAAGCATGTAAAAGCGTGAACCCCTTTTAAACTGTCTTGCAACATAGTTTTAAGAAAACAGAGAAATCCCCGGGTTCACTGTAGATAAAACTAAACCCCAATAAAGTATTGGAAGGAACCAAAATGTAGGTGCTATAGAAAGAAATGAACTTTCCCTCCACTCTTAGATAAGTACTAAGTAATAGAGAAGTAAAGGGCAGAGTCGTCACATGTCATTGAGCTCAAAGACAGTGAGCGATGGCGTATTTCATACTGGCATCATTTAAGACAGCCATGTGCCCTCTGAGCTGATCAATACCTAACAAGACCTTGGCATCATTATTTTCTGGTAGAACACAAATATATTTCTCTCTTTTTATAATGCAGTGTCAAAACCGAACTCTGAGGCATGTACCCAAAACTCGATACAAAAGGTTTTTTTTCAAAATAAGTTTATTTACTGGGTTTGGCACAGTTTACTTATTAAAAACAAAAGATCACTCGATAGAGGAAAACGTCACTTAAGGTGTGGAACAACAAAGAAAATGTAACACAGCTAATAAAACAAAAAAACTCAATAGAGGAAAAGGGCAAATCAATGATCCTGGCTTGGCTACAGATGCTGGTAGTCTGTGACATAACAAGATGAACATGGAACAAGAGAAAGGGAGACCAGGACAATATAAACACAAGGTGAGGGGGCACAGGGGGACACAATCAGGACCGGGTAGACAATCACAGACACGGGTGACACAGGGGGGGGTTACTTTTCCAAAAAAAAACAGGAAGAGACGGAACAACACAAAGGCAGGACAAAACTAACTTAAATGATCTTCCGAGACATGACACACAGGCATTTACAAAGTACTCACACATAAAAGAAAGATGTTACCCATTTCAGCTAGTAATTCCTAATTTAAATATGTATTTGAAATTCAGTAAGATAATCGCATCATCCTTTCAATACATGGAATAGGAAATGCTTCTGTGCCTTCCTAATAGACCCCTGACACTGATGGACAGAGGTGAAATTTACTGTCATGATGATCAAACACGAAACCTGCAGTCATGTCATCATTCTGATTAACAACCAGGTCGGCTCTGTTTTACATGACGGGCCTAATCTCAGCCATTAAATATTACTACAATTCGTATCCTTCCACAAAAATGCAGAAGTGCAGAATAGAAGCCAGTCTGCAAATTATACAACATTCTGTCAGGGTTGAGTGAGGCAAGCAGGACCCAAATGCAGATAAACAGAAAATACCTTTATTTCAAGGCTTAAAGACAGACCTCTTCCCAGTGAACACAGTACAAGAACAACAACAAGGAACTCACAAAAACTAACAGAAAACACATAACCTAAATGCACACAGGACTAATCAAACAAACAAGAGACAGGTGAGGAGGGAGGAGAAAACACAGGGGCACCAGGTGAACACAATCGGGTAATCAGGGAGGAGGGAAAACAGACAGAAAGCAACAGGCAAGACAGGGGGTGAACACTTTTCAAAATAAAACAGGAAACCAAAGACAGAAAAAGACAAGACAAAACACAAAACAGACAGATCGTGACACATTCATCTTATTCCAGCAAGATCCAGGTTGAAAGCACCATGACAGGCGAACTGCCTGCATGCTGCATGCCAGCACTGCGTCAAACAGAAAGACAGCAGCAACAAAGGAAATGAATTGGGAAATTTGAAATTCGGATTAGTTGGGAATAGTGATTAAATAGCCTGGATCCTGCCATATTATTATAACAAATACAAAATTCACATTCATACAGTAAAGATAAGCTGATGTGAACGTACAGTATGTCTTATGTGATAGTGAAATAATATCTTCTGGAAATATGTTCGGTCAAAACTTGCTGATGTTATATCGGGTGCTAGAAATTGTAAGCCACACATTGTAAGCATTATGTCCTTGTTTGTTATTTTCCATGATTAATTACAATTGATGCATTACACGTACGGGGCCTGAAAGAGAGGGTGTTGATGAAGCTGTTAGTGCAACAAAATATCAACCTGTAGTTCAATTGAGCATTTACATTGAGCAGGTTGTTTCATTATCACCACAATAAGTGCCTTAATCAAAACGAAAAAAGGATTTGCATTAAGGCTTTGTATAATTATTCTTCATTAAATCAAAGTTATTCTTGGTGATAAACTTGAATAAAGAAAGGGGTTTAAGGATATATTCAAAGCAAATATAAAATAAATATTAGAGAGGGCTTTATGATCTGTTCAACTTTCTAACTCCTAATAAAATTGGAGGATTTTAATTGGAAGGATTTCACTCCTCCTTTTATCGTCACAGTAGGGGTGTAACGGGGTGTTTCTCAATGTTGAGTACGCTTGCTTGAGAGCACATGTCTTCCGAGTCACTTGCTTCAGAAGCGAGGCAAGAATACTTCCTGTTATTTGAAAAACGAAGAGTGGAACAGGCGAGCAAGTGTGCGTCATATGAGAGGCCCCGCCTTACATTTTCCGCCACAGATTTGGGGAAATTGGTCCGTGCGCAAAGCATTGTGGGGATTTTAAGACCGCGGAGTCTACACATGTTCAGCCTCGAAATGTCTTGCTACGAAGTACGGCGGGTTCGGGGAGCGTTTTACTTCTCTTATTATTAATTTCCTCGCTCCTCGGTCTCGGTATCACCGGAAGCTGATTTGTCTGCGCCATCTTGAGTAGCGTCCCAATGGCCTTATTTATGCCGGAGGACCGAGGAGCGATAATGGAGGAGCGATAATCAAGGAACCACCAGACCATCCTCCGGTGAAATCCTCAGACACTCGCCCCGCCCCCTTACTGTGTATCGCTCACTGATTGGACGATGCAGCGCATGCACTGATCTGGCTGCTGTCAGACGATCAGCTGTGCAGCGTCATCACAAACGGACGTCACTTCACGTGACGCTACGAAGGAAATGATGTCCCATTGCTCTTAAAACTAATTTCCCTGCTTCTCGTGGTTTCCTTGCGTCTCTCCATGCTTCCCTGGTGGGAGGGACTAGTCGCAGGGAAAC
>NW_011351667.1:0-1901 GCF_000735185.1 Notothenia coriiceps | reverse complement strand
CTTTCAATGTTATAATACTTCCAAACTCCTGACGTTTTCTCTGTCCCGACTCACCAGCTGAACGTAGCCTCTCGTTAGCTTACTGCTACAATTAGACACTGCGCCCTGCCCACTCTGTTGCCTGATTTGAGAGAAATAAGCAACCAGGTCTATGAAAACAAGCCCCAAAGAAGCAACACATACATGATGTTGTGTAATTTTAAACCAAAACTGGGCCTCAGGATGACTTTAAGACGTGAACATGGTCATTTTAGTTTTGTAACATTAAAGAAAATAATAAAAACATTTTATAAAAAAAAAAAGATTCCCCAATCCCCAATTTTTTTCTCCCGATTCCGATCTTTTGAAAATCACGTGATCGGCTCCGAACCCCGATCACGTGATCGGATCGGACATCTCTATTTACAGCAGATGTGTGTAAGAACTTATGTGTTGTTAGGACTGGTATGATATGATGTAAGATATATCTTCAGAGATTTTGGATAACATAATCGTAAGTGTTTCCCTGGCTGCGTTACAAGAAAGTGATTTTTATTTGCTTTACTCACTTTTATCCATATTATTGATTATTTAAAACAACAAAATGTTCTGGTCAATGGTCAACTCTACAATATTGACGCAATATTGATTTAAAAGGTACTTAGTCAAAAAGATTGCATACAGTACATACAGTATAATGTGTATGGATATATAGGGATATACAATAATGTGGGTGTATATATATGGATACAAAGGTTATATATCCACAAGATTAATGATAATTAATAACCTTATTGTGTAAATGTGTTATGAAAGCAACACAAGTTAACCCTATAATCTTAATATCAAGGTATTTGGTCTAAATATATTGTGATATTTGATTTTACGGAACACTCTGCCCAGGGGTTCCCAACCTTTTTCAAATCAGGGCCCACTTAAGAATCTAAAATATGTTCGCAGCCCACATTCAACCATAAACGGTATGGAGGTTAAATAAAGTTCTGATTAGTCAATTCAGAACATGTGACACGTTGTTTAACCAGTAGAACAGACCGTTGTCAAGGACTGTAATGACCGTTGCTAAGGAGGATCAAGAAAGAGAAAGGAAAGGAGGTTCAAATAAAAAAGAAAATCTAAAAAATGTAATGTTTCCACAAATCATAATGTTTTGCAAATTATTTGGCGGCCCACAGGTTGGGAACCGCTGCTGTAGATAAAAGATATCTCATCTCAAAATACCCGTACACTACACACAGCAGTCCATATTGGAAAAACCCACAGTGATGCCTACACATTGCAACACACACACAGAGTACACACACATTTCACAGAATCTGGAGCTCTAATCCAAACCTGACCGCAAGTGTCAACAGTGAAAGGAAACTAACTAACCACAGGCGCTCAGAGTTTCTGATGAAATGTCATCTGCTGCCTGCTTATGAAACAGAGGAAACTTTGTCAAACACTACTGACTGTAGGTACATTTACTCAAGTACAGTACTTAAGAACAATTTTGAGGTACTTGAACCGTCAACACAACAATCTACCATCAGCGAAACAGGTTACCGGACATCTGTCCAATTCTTCTTTTCTACACCTTTTCTTAAATCAATTTATGTTTATGCATGCTTTAAATTATTTGGTAAAGAATGTTTTTCAAAAAGCTCAAAGCACAGCTATTGTTTAACCTCTAAGTAATTACATTCAATATATTTTAGAATTGACAGGAATTATACAGATTATAATTAATTTCAATACATAAATTAAAAAAATATGAGTATTTAAATAAAATCAAATAGATTTAAATGCTTAAAAATAAACTACCATGATTTGTTTCTTTGAATGTAAATTACATTTTCCTTCCACAAGGGGACCTCTGTTCTGAGGGCTGAAGGTGACCTGACCTCTGCCCTTGGAGAGAG
>NW_011351666.1:0-379 GCF_000735185.1 Notothenia coriiceps | reverse complement strand
TTTTGTACAATCTGCCGATACCGACTTTTTCCCGTATCCGTATCTTTATGCAATGACATTAAGAAGAGAAAAAAGGTAACAGATAACGGCTGGTCATCCAACGCGATGAATTCAGCTATCTTGGCTGTTATTTTTTTTGGCCTTTTCACTGTTCTGGGGCAGTTTCTCTTTCCTTTTAAGAGTCTCTGAAAGTGTTGTTACCTGAGTGGCTGCTGTGTACTTGTCGTGTTGTTGTTGGTGTTTGTTTCTCAGGTGGCGTATTAGATTGGTTGTGTTGAACGTAGCTCTGTTCTTTCCACCACGCGGAACCTCCGCCTTGCAAACATTGCATCTGGCTGTTACACTGCCTTCGCTTTCAATTTTATAATACTTCCAAACT
>NW_011351665.1:0-1663 GCF_000735185.1 Notothenia coriiceps | reverse complement strand
CCAGACCCCGTATCACAGCATAAAAGAGAAGTCCTTTAATGTGTTAACTGTCTTTGGGCGCTCATTTGATCTGACAAAGACCCTCAAACCACACAGCTTAGACTTTAAATCCACTTTGTAACCCCCAATTACCACTTCATACAGCCATTGATATATCTATAGGGATTTGACTTCGTTAGCAACTAGTTTTCATTTAAGATACAAACGAAATGTAAAGGAACATTAACATTTGATATGATATGGAATTATTTGTAATGTATAATTTGCTTTACGTTAAAAGCTGAATCATTGTAACCAGGAAATGTGTTTATTACTTTCTTTGATGTCCTTTAAATGTATTTAATTTCGGCACAAAAACACATATTTCAAAAATTATTGTTAACTGTAAATATTCCATTTGTTTTTCCAATATTCATTTGTTCTATTTTTAAATATCAACGCTTATCGTCAAGGATTTTGTTATATTGGGCCTTGAGAGAGTCCAGATCCCATGTGGAGTAGGCAGGTGTATGTATTCCTTTTCTTAATACTCCAAAGCTGACATAAAATCTGAAATCAGAGCTGAAATGATACCTTTCCATCTTTTAAATAGGTTTCACATTGAGGACAGTTTTCTATTTTTCATGCACCAGGGTCACTTTGCATGGAAATTCCTTCAAACCTTTAAAACTCTCAGAAAAAGGTCCACATGGAGCCTTGTTGAAGAGATTTGGAAGGTGTTCACGACAGCTCCTGTGCAAGAGAATGGGAAAAATACAACTCCTAATAGCCTAACCCTAAACCTAATGCTAACCCTGACCCTGCAATTTCTCATTGAATTATGTTTACCATAATTAGTTTCATGATATTGTAAACTCAAGTTTTCCCAAAATGTCCATGCATTGCTAGCCGCGTTCACACCGCAGTACTTTTCCCACTTTAGTTCCGAAATAGTTCCGAAATGTCGTGTTCACACCAAAAGAGCCGGAACTAAAATTAGTTCATCAGAACCTTTTTACCCACTTTTCCGTCCCCGCTAGAGAGCAGGGACTTTCGTGGGAGAAAAAGGTTCCTATGTCTGATTGGCTGGGCGGATTGCAAACCACGCCCCGTAAAACTCCCAAAAAGATTTGTGAAGCCGCCATTTTATTATCCTCGCATTAGCATTATTAGCATTAGCATTAGCCCAGCGCAGAAACGAAGAGAGACTAACTTATGGCAACACAAAATAAAACATGGGAGCGGTGGAGATGAGGAGGTGTCGGCGTTCTGGAGATTTACCAACTCCGGGGACTTCCGACCGGGGACTTTGGGCGGCAGTATACGCCGTGAAGTTGTTTGCGGCCTGCCAGTAAACCCAAAGCAGAAGAAGAAGAAGTGACGTCAGCGGCTTCATTTGCCTAATCCTTCCCCAGGAACTTATTCCGGTGTGAATGCGATCTGTACTTAGTTCATGAGAACTAAAGAGTTCTGATGAACTAAGTTCTGATGGACCTTTGTGGGAAAAGTACTGCGGTCTGTAATACATACAGTTTGAGCCACAGTCTGTAATCAGTGCGATCAGATTGACTCCACACAGGTGTCTCAAGGCAAGGCAAGTTTATTTATATAGCACTTTTCAACACAAGGCAATTCAAAGTTCTTTACAAAAAATGAAAGACATTAAGAAAATGGCATTTAAAAT
>NW_011351664.1:0-4673 GCF_000735185.1 Notothenia coriiceps | reverse complement strand
GGTCAACTCAAAGAATGGTTGAGAAACAAACAGACGTGTAATCACCGCTAAATGCACTTTAACACAGGGGTATCTCCTCTTGCACTTTATGTATCGGTGCTGCTATATTGTATTGCCATGTCATACATACTTGTGTATTCTGCTCTTGCTCTTTTGCACTTTTCTTGCATTTCATGTATTTGTATTTGTATTTGCTATGTTTGTAAATTTCATTTTCTTAAATGTTTTATGTGAGGTACTTCGGATGGAAAGTAGCTCAAAGCTAAATCCGGCATATTTACCCTTGGCACATTTATTGTTTTAAGTGTTCATTGATGTGCATTGTCCCTACCAAATAAAAGATTAAAATAAATACTTTTTTTTAGTTGTTTGTCTGTATTCGTTACTGCGCGCTGGGACAGGGTTGCACTCCAAAACCTTGTTGTATATTTTTCTACAGTGACAACAAAGGCTTTCAGCGTTAACTGTATAATCGTGTGGTGTAATGTCTATGTAATGTTTATATGCTGATGATGATACTTCAGGTTTAACAGTTTATTGGGTTCCCCAGCTGCCGATATAGAACAGACATGTTCCAGTCACTGAGGACATCTGCATTGGAAGAGTTCAGAGCATGAAGAACACGTGTGAAGAACACATGTAACTGCTGACCTGTTCCTCACCTCCACATGTATGTGTGCCTCACCTGTGTGTTTCCCACTGCTGCGTGGCACACCGGCAGCTGGCTGCAGTATTTAAAGGGCTGACCAGTGGGCTCACAACGTTGTGGTCTGGACTCAAGGTAAGTACACAACATCAGCCTGTTCATCACCCTGTTCCTTTATTTAACAACTAAAAACCCTTCATGTCCACAGATGTCACACATGTGGAGTCTGCTCTTTTTCCTCATCGGAACAGCATATGGTAAATTGGATTTATCGATTTGCTTTCACTGAAATTAGATTAGTTTAGATTACTTTATTCTCATTACATAATAAAAGCAGAGTGTAAAGAAATTAAGAGGGTCTAACCAAAGTGCAAACAGTCAGTTATATACATATCTATCAGCAGTCTGTACAAAATAAATGATACAAGTAAAGGTAAAGAGATGTCAAATGTATAAATAAGAATAAATACACTGAGCGTAAATACAGTATACAGCAGTATACACTGTATTTAAATGCAAAGTAAAGGGGTCTTGGAGTTTGATTGGTTCAATATATAAGTGGCTCTGCACCGTGGTGTTGTTGTGTGCATGTGCTGTGTGAAGTGTTTTACTGGAGAACCATAATGGAATAACGCCTTCAGGCTTTCATGTATTTGTATTCTATGTAATGAGATTTGTCTTTTTTTAATCAAGAATAAATTCAATCAATCAAAGCTCCAACATGTCTGACAGTATCACAAACTGCAGCCTGGTCACTTCTTTATTAAAGCTATAACAGTTCAATATTCAGGCCTAAGTGTCCATGTTCCTTATTGATACAATATTAAATCAAATGCAAATACTCTAAATGTCTTAAGGATTCCTTTTACACGTTCAGCCTGACACATTTGGTGTGTTTCCCAGAGATGCAGTCAAAATAAATCGAATCCACTTTAGACTGAACATGAAATCTAATGTATTTGTTTAATGACTTTGAATTTGTGATGTGCTATTGTTTGTGTTTTTATTTTGTGTGTCTTGTATCTTGTTTTTACTTTTTCTTGTTGTGCTTTCTTAATTTAGTTTTAATATATTTGATCGTAAAGCTATAATCTGGTAAAGTGCATAATAAACCAAAGGTATGTTTGAAACTTGTACCTTTTAAATACAAATATATTTAATGTTTCCAAGATGAATGGTTTGTCACTTTCATCATCTGTCTTTTTCCTAAAGTTCTGTGGAAAAAGTAATTTCTGATAAAACAATGTGTCCGAGGTGTCAGGATGCATGAGGGGTTGTGGACCCTCACATGTGGTCAGGTCTCAGTTCTGTGTCCTGCGTGTCCTCAGCGGCTGAGGTCTGTTTCGATGAGCTCGGCTGCTTTGATGACCTGCCTCCGTGGGGGGGCACCGCTCAGAGACCATCCTCCGCCCTGCCCTGGCACCCTGAGGAGATCGGCACCCGCTTCCTCCTCTTCACCCAGAAGAACCGTTGCTACCAGGCAAGAGCAGCTTTCATTTAGTATGTTACAGTTAGGAAAGAGATGCTGTCTCTCATCCTGTGTGAGTATGGAAACACTATCTGTGGATCCTCTGTGGATCAGTGAACCAATACAGAGGGTTACCATTAGTTTGAGATATTATACTATAACAATTTCACCATGCCCACGTGAACATTCAAATGGTTAATCAGGGCTAAAATGTCTCCTCTCCTCTAAACTGGCAGCCAATAATATCCTCTTCTATAATGATGTCAACATCAGTGATGGATGAAAAAACACATTATTTGGATGATATCGTTAGACGATTAAAGTGGGTTACATTCTCAAGCTTCACATCAACTTCAATCAGTTGTTTTTTTCAAAATGTTGCTGTGGACTGTCCACTTCCTGTGGATTTAAGGGATCTATATGGATACTTCAATATTGGGCAAGTGAGTATTGTGTTAATGAAGACTAAAGCTAGATAAGTCTTTCAATTAGTTTACCTTTGCTTTTCTTTTGAAACTGTCAGGAGATAAAGGCTGATAAAAGCATCCAGGCGTCAGACTACAGCAGGACGAGGAAGACCCGCTTCATCATTCCTGGGTATCTGAAGGAAGGAGACGAGGACTGGCCCCAGGAGATGTGTAAGGTGAGCAGGCCCTCCATATCAATATTATTCCAGCTTGTTAGAGTCATCATTTGCACTTGACACTCAAATCCTCTTTGATACTTTTCCAAGTGACGTAAAGGATTTATTTTATTCCTTTCAACTTTTTCTCAGAGGGATATTTGTCTCTTTTGCCCTTACATTGTGAGTCTGGTTAAATCAGATTGTTCTTGATGTACCGAATAAACCCTTCACCAAGAACAATCTGGTTTTACTTTGAGTACTTTGTGGATTATCAGTGCTGTAAATGTTTTGGGACTCAAAACATTTACAGCACTGATAATCCACAAAGTACTTTCTACCAGAGAAACAGTCCCTTTGAAAACATTCACACACTGATCCGTGTGATAGAGTAACATGCTGTGAACTCTACACACACAATCACTTATATTGTATTTTGTTGATAACAGAAAAATAAGAAACTGATACTAACATCCAGTGGTGCACCTGGGCTGAATGCTATCATGGGGAGGGGGGGCCGCATGTGGTTAGAGAGTCCCAGCAGATGTGTGGGTTCTCAGCTAGAAGCAAAGTGAGGCCACTGAGCAGATTTCTTAAAGGTTGTGTACAGCTTTATCAACTAGTGTTTGTAAATGAAGGGAATAAATACATGTAGAGTATTCCCTACATTTTCTATTAGTTCCCGGTCACTATCAGATCAACCGATTTAACTTTCTATTTAAACTACTTTAACTCACTTAGTATTCCTCTGCTTTTATTACCTGACGCTCACACACCTCTGCTGCTGCTGTCTCCAGGCCATGCTGACCTGGGAGAATGTGAACTGCATTGCTGTGGAGTGGAAGAAAGCCGTGAGGACTCAGTACGTGCAGGCTGCCAACAACGCCAGGGTGGTGTCTGCCCAGGTGGTCTCCATGATCACCTTCCTCAAGGTAACCTCACCTCACTAACTGTGCCTAATCCTTCTGAAAGGCAGAGACATTTTGGGGCTTGGTTTAGTCCTAGCCAAGGTTATAAACATCCTGGACTGCACCTTAAACAGTCATTTAAATATTAATATTTGCAAATGTATTAATTGCTTTTTTTTGGTATTACACCCATATTACACTGTTATAACAGCCATATTACACATTAAAACAACCCATATTACACCATTATTACACCTTTATTATACCAATTCTAAACAATTATAACACCTGTACTCTCCTTATAACACCCATAATAGACTGTTATTTCACCCTCATGCCCCCCCGTTATTACACTGGCATTACACTCATATTACACATTTATAAACCCCTATTACACCATTACACCTCTATTACGCCCATATTATACCCATGTTACACCCAGGATATATTGTCATCACACCCTTATTAGACGAGTAAGACCAATATTTCACCCATATTACACTGTTATTACACTCTTATTACACTGTTATTATAATGTTATTACACTGATGGGTTAAGGGCTAGAGGAGTATTCCAGCTGAGTTCGGTAGAGACAGATTTTAGTAAAGACTTTAATAATAGTTTTTACACGTCCATACATTCATCCTCATACACATATGCTAAATTGTATATGAAACATTTTCATGCTGCCTCAGCAGCTAAAAGTGTCATCCCTATATCTAAGTTCTCAGGGACACACAGTGTGTACAGTATCTCTGAATTGAACACACATGTTACAGAGCAAGTACAGGCAGCAGGCTGATAAGTTCCACATCATCGGACACAGCCTCGGAGCTCACGCTGCAGGAGCCGCCGGCAGCAGGATCCCCGGCCTCGCACGCATCACAGGTACACACACACACACACACACACACACACACACACACACACACACACACACACACACACACACACACACACGTACACACTTAAGTAACAATTGGGGACACACATCTTTACACCCCCCTTAGGGGACACCACTTTCTGAAG
>NW_011351663.1:0-1872 GCF_000735185.1 Notothenia coriiceps | reverse complement strand
GAATGATACTCCCGCACAACGGGGCCTAATCGCCAAAACTCCATTACATTAATTTGTGTATTCCTGGCAATAAATATGTATTCTTACATCAAAACCGTCTCTCCGGATTGAATTATCATCAGTGCATAGACTTTAGTGACCATACATAAATCCCAGCAATGCTTCTGCTAAACTGAGTGAAACAGAAAACTCCTGCGTGGTGGTGCAGCGCTCAGGAAAATAAAAGAAGGTATCATTCACATTACACAACTGCATCACAGAGTTAGTTGGGTTCTTTTAATAGTTAAGACAGAGCTCAAGCCAGACTTCAGATGCTCTTACTGCACCCAAATCCTGTTCAAGAAACAACTCAAACACAAGGCTAACTACTCCAGAAACTTTGTCTCACTTTTAGATTCATTATTCCTACATAATTTACAATCCTACAGCACTCCACAATATGACTCAGTCACAACTCAAGTGCCAACTTTTCTGCCTTATCCTCCCCTAAGCTAACACAACTACCACAAATAAAGTTTTTAGATGGTGAAATATATAAATAAATAACTGACTTTCCCAAATCACTAAAAACAATGCATAATCCAACTTGTAATGCAGTGGCCATGGGCCTCCATCCATCAAGATAAACATGGAGTCCTTCTCTCACTGCCAGTAAAGCAGGCAGTGTAAATCACTGAAATGTTTGAATTAAATTGCCTCCAATTTAGAAATGATCACATTCAGTTGCTCTCACAATTCATGTTTATGGTGTAAAGTGATGGGACAGCTTATTCTCAAACTGCTGGAACATGCATTATTCAAAGTCCTCCTTTTCAAGGGATCATTTTAAAATGGACCTCACTAGAGGGTGAGTATAGCTTTAGCACTCTGTAAATAAAGAGCTGATTTAAAAACAAGTTTGAGTAGGTTTTAAGCCTTATACGTTTTAGAAGGTTAAAAATGTCTTCTGGTAACGTTTCAAATTTGTAAAAAGTCTGGAAAAACTACTTTTTCATAGTTCTTGTTAACAGGAAATAATATGTATGCATTACATAAACAGAGAGCAAAGATTAAAGTAAAGTCATACATGGTATATTGTTCATGTACATAACCAGGGGTGCTCCTAACTTTTTTGACCTGGTTCTCAAAGGAGCACCTGGAGATGTTGCTTGGTGCTCATGTAATAGATATAAGTCATGGTTGATGACCTTCCGGGTCTGTCCAGCAGAGGGCGCGTGTTGCTTGCCGCGGGTGCATAATACATAAGACTTGAAGCAAGCTAACATCGTCTCTGTTTCCTTTGTCTTATATTTTCCCCATATTAGGTGATCCGTGAGAAACGTTATATATGTAGACTGACTGTGTATAATATTAATGTGAATAGTGATAGTTGTTAGAGGTATTTTTGGAGGGTTTCTCTAGGTTCTGTAATTGTTGTAGCTGTGTATGCTAGCTTTGCGAGCGCCGTTAGCTATGCTAGCGCAGCTGGCTATGATAGTGTAGTTTAGCTCCAAGAAGGGGAGTTTGGGTGTTAATTTGGATATGTATGTTTGTACTGTGCATTTAAAAAGTGACATCTTGTGTGTTAAATTGGATGTATGTTTGCAGTACGCGCATTGTTAGTGGTTGTTTTATATCAAGAATCCATGTTCTGTATTATACAGCGTGCTATGTGTACCATGTTGTTGGCGGGTGAATAATACATAAGACTTGAAGCAAGCTAACATCGTCTCTGTTTCCTTTGTCTTATATTTTCCCCATATTAGGGGCATAACATTTGGAGGCGCTGCTGGGAGATTTGATTTGAGGACCATCCCTGAGTTGTTAGTGGAATCCTCCGATCAATCATCCCCTTAAACAACCCAGTCATCGGAGAAAGGAGCTTGGAAAGGC
>NW_011351662.1:0-1521 GCF_000735185.1 Notothenia coriiceps | reverse complement strand
AACTCCTGAACAACAACAAAAAGCCGGCGTTTTATCCAGTTTGTACACAACGATGGAGAAACTTAACAAGCAGCAGTGGTCCACTGAAGAGACCAGCTACCTACTGGGAATCTGGTCTTCTGAAGAGGTACAGAGGAAGCTGGAGCACAATCGGCCATTGTTGTTGTTGTCGGTGTCAGCTGTGAGGGGTTTCCGCGCGGTTTGGCTTTATGAAGCAGACATGCAAACGGTTACGTCATGACGCAAACGATGACGCAATGACGCAGCACCAGTCGGACTCTGGGCTGTGTAAAAAGAGCCGGAGCTAAACCGAAGAACCGGTTCTGAACCTGAAAAGCTCTAGCACGGAGCTTGAACCGGAGTTGCGTTGGTGTGAATGAGGTATAAGTGCTGGGAACCAAGTGCTGGGAACCAAGTACAGCAAAGTACTTGGTGTGAAAGCGGCTATTGAGTACAACTCCTTATTTTTGGTCAGCTTCAGGAATTTCAAAACGTTTTGATAGCCGCAGGTAACAGCAGCTATTGGGATGATAACACGCCAATACCTCTGTCAGAAAGTGACTTATTTTAGTTAAACCAACCAGTTCTAGTATTTAGACTCCACATGGGGTTAAGTACTTACGACCTCAACACCCCGTTAAAGTATCTGGAACAATGTGGTCTTAACGCCAGCCACTATCCAAAGGTAATAATACTTTTGTTCACATGTTAGCAAAAACATGTGACTCTTGTCTTATTGACATATCTGTAGGTCACTTAAAGGTCATCATTAGATGGGTGTCGGCAGGACAGCAGGGATTTGTGTCATCAGTCCACTAATAACTTTAAAATGTGAGCATTTTTCCAGTGATTTAGTGATTTATTATAGAGCAACACACAATCCCTAAGTACTTTTGTTGTCCTCATAATAGTTCCCATTGGAAGTTCCACCTTAAAGTATACAGCTCTTAAAGTGATTCAGTTGCAGCCGTTTAAAATGATGTAGCTGTGAGCAAAAGCTAAGAACACAATTACAAAAACTGTGTTAAACGTATCCAGTGCTCTCAACAGACAAGTGTATTCATTTCTTAAGAGTTGTATAAATAAAGTAAAAATTGAATAACACATAAATATATTGTACTTACTGCTACTGTCATTATTGTCCTTATCGGAGAGTTGGACATTAAGCCCTCGTTCCGAGTTATTGAATGTTTCTCGACCTGACAGGAAAAAGTATACAGCTCTTAAAGTGATTCAACTGAAGCAGGTTAAAGTGTTGTGCAACTGTTAGCAAAAGCTAAGAACACAATTAAAATATTTTCATTCTCATCTTTCGACAACCTAAAATGTGTGATTTGAAAGATATGAGTATCCAGGATGAGTAAATCTAATTTACTCACACATTTTATCACAGATATATAAAATCTATAAATACGATAAATGCTTCATTAATTTAATCACTTGACACTTTGTGAGTGTTGACATACTTCCTTCAAAGCTTTCATTTGGTTCAAGATCTTCCTGAAGCTCTGGTAGCTCTGT
>NW_011351661.1:0-2604 GCF_000735185.1 Notothenia coriiceps | reverse complement strand
CGGAAAAGAGTGAGACAGGTAGCGCGCAAAAGTAAAAGTGGAACCGAGAGTGGTGCGAGAGACAGAACGAGAGCAAGACAGACAGACATTACGAGAGCGAGACAGTTTGTCCCCGTACCACTGGTTGAAAACCGCTGCTGTAGATCACTGCCGGTACGTGCGCTGGGAGCGCACCGTTTAAGTTTGAAAGTTGAAACGTTTGTGTGTCTGAAACGCTATGTGATACAGTACAGTTTACACAGCACAGTACATGTTCTGTAGCTACTATTGCACTAAATGGTAACACTTGAATACGTTATGCAAATATGCAACTTGTTTGTTGAAATGTTAATAAATGGGAGCTTCCACAAACAACCATCTCTTTCCCGACAATCCCCTCTGTGCACGAACCCTTACATATGGTAATTAAACATTAAAACACCTGCGGCTTATAGTCCAGTGCGGCTTATATATGTACACATCATTCAATTTAGCTGCTGCGGCTTATATTCAGGTGCGCCTTATAGTCCGAAAATTACGGTACATGAATACAAGTTGCAGTGTAATATATGAGTAGTCCAATAAATGTCTTCAGCCTGGATTTAAAAGTAGTAAGAGTTGCAGCAGATCTGCATGATTCTGGTAGTTAGTTCCAGATGTTTGGAGCATAATAACTGAATGCTGGTTCTCCATGTTTAGTTCTGACTCTGTGGCAGAAAGCAGAGCCGTGCTTCCTCATTTTTGAAGCGCAAATGAATCGCAAGAAGTAAAATGCTAACATTAGTATGTAAAGGAACTACATACTGTAACTACATTATGTAGGCTGTGGCTCAGTGGATAGAGTGCTGGACTTCAAATCAGGGGGTAGCAAGTTCGAGTCCCACTGCAGTCAGCATGTCGTTGTGTCCCTGGGCAAGACACTTCACCTCAAATTGCTCCTGTGGGGATTGTCCAGTACGGAATGTATGTAAGTCTTTTTGGATAAAAGCGTCTAACAAATGACATGTAATGTAGTCACTTGTTTGCCACCTCTGTTTTTATGACATGTAGAATTTTCAGACATTCACCAGAGATATTTACTGATGTATTTTATGTTGTAAAACAAAACTTCCAAATCTCTTCAGCTTGCGGCATCTAACAAAAACAGGTTAAACAGGCTGTTGTCTTCAGGAAAAGGGAACAGGGAGGTCCTGCACCGCTCTACAGTAGTTATCTAACCTTGTTTATTGTTTCAAGGACTGGCAGAGTTGGCCTCTCGAAAATATAAACCAGCTGCCAAGTGCTTCCTGCAGGCTTCCTTTGACCACTGTGACTGTCCTGAGGTGAGTGATGTAAGCCAATGAACTCTCCACTAGATCCACTAAAGCAACTTCATCCATTGGATCCAAAATATCCAGTGTTCTCTGCAATAACACCTTCCGAAGGCCAACACAAGCTGATGTCATGCTTCAGCAATCTCTCAAGTCCTAATTATGGATATGATCCACTAACATGCATGTGCAGAAGGGTTCCTTCATCCATCATCTGCGTAAGCAGACATTACTCGGCATATAGTTGATTGCTGCTATGTTAATGATCCTAATACCAAATTTAGAACTTTTTTGACAAATGCTTTGCAGAAAGATGTTCAATAAAAAAAAAACTGAGAATTTTTGAACAGTGAATGGAGATCTACCCTGCTTTACAGTAACGCTGTTGCTGCTAATATAATTTCACAGTTATCTGTAGACTTCAGCTCCCGTCTTGTTATTCAACCTGGTTTTGCTAATAACTCAGTTTGACATTCTGGATACTTCCTTTTACTTCATATTAAAGACACTTCTGTCTTCTTCTTTTTGAAATTGCTTGTTTGTTTCTTCCAGTAAGTAGCTCTGGGCTCCATGCTAGCTCCAACAGCTTGACTGAGTCACAGCAGGGTAGAACATCGCTTAGGGTCAATCGTGTTATGAATAGAATACTTGGGAAATAGTCTTTTGATTCTTTTTACTTGGACTGCTGCCTCACACCATCCACGGCTGTAGGTTAAAATCACTATTACAATTTATCTACATCAAAACCCTAAACTGTAAATTGTGTGTGTGTTCCTGCAGCTCCTGTCCCCCAGTAATGTAGCTGTGTATGGAGGCATGTGTGCTTTGGCCACATTTGACAGACAGGAGCTCCAGCGTAACGTCATCTCCAGCAGGTAGGTGGTGTTTTATTAACCATAACTGAAAATGTCTTGGTACATTTTATTAAAATAAATCTAATCTAATATTTTTTCCGTCCTCAGCTCCTTTAAGTTATTTCTAGAGTTGGAACCTCAGATCCGGGACATCATCTTCAAGTTCTATGAGTCCAAGTATGCATCCTGTCTCAAGCTGCTGGACGAAATGAAGGTGAGCAGGAAACTAATCTGAGGCGTCACACAGTGAAGCGGTGGTGATGTTGTAATTGTGATGATTTTTTAGTTGATGTGTGTGTGTGTGTGTGTGTGTGTGTGTGTGTGTGTGTGTGTGTGTGTGTGTGTGTGTGTGTGTGTGTGTGTGTGTGTGTGTGTGTGTGTGTGTGTGAAACAGTGTGTGTCCGTGTGAGATAGAGAGTGTGCGTGTGTGTGTGTGTGTGTGAGAGAGAGAGAGGGAGAGA
>NW_011351660.1:0-1844 GCF_000735185.1 Notothenia coriiceps | reverse complement strand
TTCGAACAAGGAACACCAACATGTTTGCATTGTCGGGCAAATTCATCTTTGATTGTAAACTGTCGGGAAGGTGGGGCTCTCCATCTCCAACATTTTATTTCCGGACTAATCGGGTTATTCCTGTTAGTCGGGGATGTTATTGCATCCCGCACTAATTCCACAACAAGTTTGATACCCTCACGATTTAGCCTATATCTCTTGATCAATTCACAGTCTTCCATTGTCTCCAAAACATTTCGTCTCGCAGCCATTTTCAGATTCTTTGTGAATAGGTCTTACTGAGTTAGGAGTCCTCTCGAGGACTTTTAAGCTCTCCTAAATGTAGGTGCTACTTTTAGGCCTAAAATACTTTGTGAATTGCTCTTAGTGAATAAAATTAGGAGCCCTAAATTTAAGACTGACACGCCCATTATGTTTAGGAGTTTCTCCTAAATTCGCCAGTTAGGAGCTACTTTTAGCCCTAAAATCCTTTGTGAATAAGGCCCCTGATCTCTTAAAATAACAGATTTGTACATTTTGAAGGGAATCCTGCCTTATAATTTAAATATGGTTTTTACATTTATTTACTGACAAATGTAAACGCTCACCTGTTTCCTCCCCTAACGCCATGGAGGAGGGGTCCTGCTGGGAGGTGGCTGTCACCGTGGACGACGTAGACGCTGGAGATGATAAACCCACCTCAAGAGCGGCTGCGGATGTTCTGGCTTGCGATTGGTCCATGGGTTGTGAGGGAGGCGGGACCAGGGAGGGGTCGGAATCGGGTTTGGAGGGACTACTTCCTGTCACGGGGCTGCAGACGCCGGAACTTTCTTCTGGACAGAGGAAGACGTCGATTTGCCCCCGTGTGCTCTTCAGGGACACCTGGTAACCCTGAGAGACAGATGTGTACACGGCACAGTTGAAATACGGTTTAATGTTTCTTTAGAACTATTAAAACATTGAAAATATGTATAATGAAACTAGCAAGCTTTAAGGACGTTTACAGAAAGAATACATATTTATAGGGATGCTCAGATCGCCAATTTTGGGGCCGATCGCCGGAATCAGTATCAGTCGATACCGATTGCCGATCCGATCGAGTGGGCGGGGCCTAAATGGAAGATTTAAACATCACTTTAAATCTTCCATTTAAAGTGATGTTTGAAACTCAGTTAATGGGGCTCATTCACTGGAGCTTCCACAAAGAAAAATCAACTTAATTATTACATTCAAATGAAGTACATTATTCAAGTTTGTATTCACTTTGGATAATAACGCGGGAGAAATGAGCGGAAGCGCTCTCCTTTCCTCTCTCCCCCCCTCTCTCTCTCTCCCTCTCCTGACAGCCTGTCAGTATCTCATGCAGCTCACTGATGCAGTAATGAGTGATCCGACAGTGAAGAATAAATATATTTATAACTAGTTTAGCTTGTTTCAAAGGTAGATAAAATAGCTAAGTGTGTTAGGTCTAACTTAGTGTGTGTGTTGCTCCGCTCACCGGTCCGTCACAGCGGGCGGAGCTGCAGGATTTCTGCTTCACACACGTTGCATACCGCTGTTTTACTGTCTTTTTCGGACACCTTAAAATAATGCCAGACCGGTGAAGCCATTTTGGCGAGCTTGTTTTGCCGCGCACAGAGAAAAGTTTATTTACGTCATAATTTTACGTCATGCGATCGGCTCTCGCGATTGGCATGTTTAGAGAGAACCGATTGATCGGTAGAGAGTGAGTATCGGCGGATCTCGATCGGTGACCGATTGATCGGAGCATCCCTACATATTTACAAAAGTTTTCAAGGACTTGACATTTTTTCCTGAAATTCATACACTTTCATGAATTTGGAGGACCTGTGGGAAACATGACC
>NW_011351659.1:0-4209 GCF_000735185.1 Notothenia coriiceps | reverse complement strand
ATCCACCATCTCGTGACCAAGCCGCATCACATGGACGAATCTGGGGTCCATGTCGGGCCTCGTCCACTCCAACGTCAAATCGGCAACATTTAGCACTGGCACCAAATAACACGGCAAAATGATGTCACCGCCAAGGTTTGCTACGATTGGCTGAGGTGAGCCAATCAGCTGAGACTGACCTGCGAAGATAAAGGAAGTAAAAACGTTCTCTTCCAATTAAGAAGGTTAGAAATAAACAAAGATCAATCATTGTGTATGTATTTGTACTTGAATCAAAACATAATTAGGTGTTTTTATTAACATGCGTGATAGATAGAAATCACACGGGCATACATGATGGTAGCTCGAGTGGTCTCCCCACACTATTGACTTATCATAGACATACGTTTGGCGCCTTTGGGAAAATAAATCCATATATTGGAATTCAAGAAGCCTTACAGACTTTTGAACCTCTAGGCTCTGTATTCAGGATTTAGAAAGTCTTGGCGTTGGACTGTAGACTAATCAATGAGGATTTCACAAGTTGTGGCTGGTCGCAGGCCTATACAGAGCAGTCTCAGTAGAGATATAATTGTGGCAGCGAGGTGTGGTTAGGGCGCCAGCTGCTGGAGCGATGGGAGTGGCTCAGCCGGAGACAGCTGATCTGAATCAGGTCAATATGCTCTCAGTAAAAAGCGTGCTGGTAACCTGATACTGGTCTCTTGCAGTAGACTGGGTCCTGAGAGGAGGACCGTCACTCTCCCGGCCACCTCCAGAAATATAGGAGCGGACCGGTGCTCATGTGTACCCCTTTTTGTGCTGAGTTGGAAATGAACCCTGCTTGTTTTCCCACCAACATTTTTCCATCTGTCATTTTGTATCCCTATCGTGAGCTGGAACGTTCACAATAATATATAAAAGATATTTGCGAGTAGATTAGTAGATTTGCAGTGATGAGGCCGGAGCCTAGATGCCAAATCAAACTATAAGATCCTGCTAATAAACATTTCAAACGTGAGTTGTCTGACTGAAGTGAATATTTGCCCAATAATGCCAAACATAAATTCCTCCATCCTCTTTCAAATTGTCTTTTGAGGCTTGTATTTGTGTGAATTACCTCTACAGTGGTGTGTTAGGAGAAGAAGGAAAACCAAAACACTGAGAGTTCTGAGATGAGTTTTAAGGGGCTTTCCGTCTGCGTGGAAAAGCATCATGGAGCGCTGGAAATGAACAGAGAAAAGAGAACAGTGTGAACTTCCAGGTGAAAACATATTGTAAATAGTTAAATCTTGGAAAAATGCTGATAGTCATTTCAATTTGGCCATTAGTGCTGGAAGCTCCAATAAATGAAAAATAAAACTTTGCTGCCATCTTCTGTGCTCTGCTTATAATTAGACACATGCAATGTTTCCTCAAATTATGAACTCTGTTTCAAACACAGCCTACTCAAAGCTTCGCTTTTCTGTCATTTATACCTCTGTGGAAATAAATCAATACACCAATATTAACAGAGTCAAGTCATTATGTATCTGTTTTAGCAACGTTCAGCAAAAAAATCACATTACAATTTCACTAAAGTAGCTTAAGACTTTAAAGCAAACCAAAGTGCATTGAAATATATTTCCTTCATTTGTTGAATATCTTAGTAACAGTAGGGTTAGTCCAATATCTCCGGTACATTTTCAGACTCTGTCGACAATAACCGGTTTTTGCTATGACCAACAGTTGATCTGTAAGTACGGCTAAAGGTTAACAATTCATGAAACATTTCAGAACTGTAGAAATCATAAATCAGTAACACAGTTTGAATCTGGATGCAGCTTTCACTTCGACACAAACATATTAAACATGTTTTGTTATATGTTCTAATCTGAAGTTGTGGCTGAGAGCACAACTCAAAATGCAGACACACCTTTTTCTCCAAAGTTTAAATCTATTTTAGATCCAATGTTAGACAAAGACCACTTACCTGTTGAGTGTTGCGAGGTCAAAGTCACTAAATCATTAACAGGCTCCAGCAGTGTATCAGGAAATTTAAATAACACCTAATTAATTTGCTCCACTGAGTTTCTTAGTCGTCAATATTTTGTTTAGTTTTTTCAGAGTCTCTGTAACAGCAAGAGACATTTCTTCCAGAGCTTTGTAATATATTCAATTACAGTTCAAATGTATCCACCCTATTGTTATCTGAGTGTTTGAGCGTCTCGGTCCATCCTATCTGAACTTTGGACTCACTTATCAGGTTATAAATCATACACTGCAATGAAATAAGTTCCAGGCGAATATCAGCTTATTTTTATTGTGGTAACAATTGAAAGGCACTTCTCTATTAAGGAGGATGACCTTGATCTTTTAGGGCAGGGGGCGGGACTTCTCCTTTTTAGAACATCTGTCAGACTTTATTGTATTGTGTGTGATTGAGAAATCAAGCAAAAGATGGCAGGATGTTTGTATATCTGAATAAATCTCCATCAGATAATAAACTCTGACCTCAATGTTTTTCAATGTACAGCAGTATGCATGGCCCTGCAGCCTGTGATGCAGAAAACCAGCAGGAGAAATGGGTCTGAAGTTGAAAAACAAAAACAACTCAGGGTTTCATAAAAGAAAGAACACTTGAGTGCATCAAATCTCAGATTGAGCGATGAGGACACAGCAGGATATTTAAGAATCTCTGCAGAAGTCCTGACTGCAGGCCTCTCTCTCTTTCTCTCTCTCCCTCTCTCTCTCTCTCTCTCTCTCTCTCTCTCTCTCTCTCTCTCTCTCTCTCTCATAATCGTTTTTGTTTGTCTGTTCTACACATCAAGACGTAAAGTTGTCTTTCTCACATATGAGTTTTTGGCCTCAGCCTCTAATATTAACCCCACCACTGACACGTATTTCCTTCCATGACACGCGTCTGAGCTACAAGGCGTTTCATTAGTGAGCCACACAGGAAGAGACCACCCCTCTTCTTCTTTTTATATTTCAGTGTGAGGTTCACTCAGTCAGCAGCCAGACGCCATGGAGGTCACAGCGCTCTGCATCACACTGTGTGAGTACTGAGTCTTCATCTGCTGATTTTCACATAACGATGTTACTAGATCATATTAGCTAAAGGAACATATGGAGCTAGATTTCTGTCAATATTGCTTGATTTTATCATATTTTTACACATCTTTCATGAATAGTTTGTGATTTTACAAGTCCTTTATATAATTTTTGGAGGTCTTTAAACATTTACACACGGGTTATTGATCTGTCCAAACACATCATATAGAGAGAAATCTTCCTCCATATGAATAAAGACAATATGTTTCAAATGTTTTCATTCATGACAAGACATTTTTTTTATGTAGAGGATCTTCTAGGTGAGATCTCTTATAAAATAACTTGTTTTTATTTTATGCTTATTATTAAATATTTAAATATATGTATAATAAAGAAGAGCAAATATAGATGCTATTACTTATAGCTGCTAAATGGCCATTTGTGCTGTTCTCTATTGTGTATTCTATGTTTTAATGGTGAGTTGTTTTTCAAGTATTATCTATCAAAGACTCATTTAAATAATAAAGTCAAGGTAATAAAATCTAATATAAGAACTCTGTCTGATGTTTGTCTCTGTTGTCTCTGCAGGGATGACGGTGTTTCTGCAGCTCTGTGAACAGAACGTTGGTAAGAAGCTTGTTTACCAAAAAATAATGAGGAAAAAAAATAAAGGTCATAACTTTATTTAAAGTGCTATATATTAATCTCAACAACACATTTATTTTTCAGTTTCAGATGCAGATGTTTGGATCGAACCATCCAGACTTCAGGTCTTTGAATACGAGCCTTTCTCTTTAAGATGTGTGGGCTTCGATGGTTTGACTGATGTGAACATTTCACGGTGGAGCAAAACAGGAAAGGAAACTTGTGATGGTTCAAAATGGGGCTCGTTTCATGAGTTGAATTGCAACATTAAATCTGCTTATAAAGAGGACAGTGGAGATTACTGGTGTGAGGCTGGATGGAAGAAAAGCGTCTATGTGAACGTCATTATCACCGGTATGTTGACATTAACTCAGCAACACTCTCTTTCTGTGTGTATGTATGAAATATTAAACACCAAGACAAGTTCCCTGTATGTAGAAAACAACTTAGCAATAAACGTGATTCTATACAATGTTTGTTAGAAGAACATAAAAAAGTTAGCAATGATGCTAAGGTTATATATACTATATAATAAACATATACTTTTTAAGTCAC
>NW_011351658.1:0-13784 GCF_000735185.1 Notothenia coriiceps | reverse complement strand
AAACACAGGGTAACAAGGCACAGGTGGGAACAATCAGGGGCGGGGCTGACACTGATGGGCACAGGAGACACACGAGGAGTGACAGGTGAAAACAATCAGGGAATTAGACACACCAGGGAACTAACGACAGACATGAAAAACACAGGGAAAAGGACCAGACAATAACCCAGGATGAAAAACATGACAGCAAACACCCAAACCTAGACAGACAACACTAAAACCCTTGACATAAACCTCGGGGTGTGACAGAGGGAACACAAGGATTTGAGAATCTGCAGAAAATGTACATGCACAATAACCTATAAAACACATTACAGGAAAGGGAGAACCCAAAAAAGAATAATAGCGCCCCATTTAAAATAGTAGTCCAGTGATCGGAGAGTGGTTTGATGCGTAGCTGCAGTCGAGGGCTTCCAGCCGGGCCAAGAGAGAACCAGGAGGAGAGGCCTGCCAAAAGAGAAGAGAGCAGGAACAAAGTGCCGCTACTGTTTTAAAATAAGGATTTTCATATCAATGTGTGACATGGCAAAGTCACAGGTCTGAGTTACAGTGACTGATGTCTTTTGTAGATGGTTGTCCTAAGACGGAAGACTTCTGGGTTAGGGCATAGAAAGTGGTTTTGGATTTTCCACAATAAAAGAGTGACATTTGAAATAAGAATCTATGGCTTAAAAAGAATAGAATCCCAACAACTGCCCGAAAATAATGCATGAAATGAACCTTTCCTATTAGGAATATATTTGTTTTTATCATATCTCCCATCTCTCTTTGTCTTCTCTCCAGGGCCCTTGCACATGCCAAATTCACTAAGTAAGTAACTCAGATATAATAAACCATTCTGCACAGATTTAGTAAGTTTCCACTTTGAAACATGTGTCTTAATGTTTCTGTCTGAACAGGGAACTGAAATATGTAATTCAGAGGTTTGCTGAGGACCCGAGGCAGGAGGTGAGTTTGTGTTTCTGCAGGTTGACCTCTGTAGCTTACAGAAAAGTGTTTTGATGAGATTCACCAACAGAAAGTCTTCTGTGTTTCTCTCCCTTTTCCGTTAGGTCCATTCCTGCCTCCTCAGTGTGCGTTCAGGTAAAGATGGCTGGTTCCAGCTCTACAGTCCAGGAGGGGTGGCCTGCGATGACGATGGAGAGCTGTTTGCCAGTATGGTGGGTGTTGATACACAAAGTCAACCTTCTACTCCAATCTGACAGCTAGTTCTTTGTTTGCAGTAAGCGTGCATTTCACACCTAGGCCTTCAGTAGTTTCCTACCTGAATTAACCTGTTAAGTGGGGGCTGCAGGCTTTTTTTTCTTCACAAAACTGTGTCTCAGGGCTTCTTAACATTTAACAACCTATTAATGTGTCATATCCACTTAACAGGAAGAAACTCAGCTAACTGACGATATGAACTATTTTTAGCTAAACAAAACACAAGGGTAATACCAAGCCTCGCAATTAGCCCTGAGCGAAAAAATGCTAACGCACTTAGCACAAAACTCACGGTAGAAATACTTTATTACTTATCGGATCTGCACAAACAAGATATCAGCAAGCTGAGATTCCAGAGATTCTAGGGGTATAAGTATCATCACTGAGTGATCAAAACTCGTGGCAGGGGAAGCAAACCCAGACATCACACAGCTTTACTGTGCCAAAACGGCAAAAATATCTTACCTTTTGCTGTTTCTGATCAAAAGTTGTGTTCAATGGCATGAAAACGCATTAAAGCGCTGATGAAGGTTAATCCAATGTGTCTGTGTCACTTTGAAATTATTACTGATAATCCATCATACATTTTTGTCAAAAACTGAGATTTCATATAGAGTGTGTGAGAGCTACAACCCAGCTTCCGGTTTTTATTGATTAGAATAGACTATTCAAAATAATGTAATACATGTTAATGAAAAAATTAATTAAAAGGTTAGTCAGGGAGTCTGATAGTGTTTAGGCCAGGGAAGGCCTTGCTGGCCATGACGGCCCACCACTGGATGTTGCTGAGTTTCCCCTTCTGCATGTCCATCAGGTTCATATTTTGATGGGCTCCTGCTATAAGACCAAGAAATTCCTGCTCTCGCTGGCGGAGAACAAGCTGGGTCCCTGCATGCTGCTGGCCCTGCGTGGAAACCAGACCATGGTGGAGGTAAGTATTCAGACCATGCCCTAAAATGCTTATATGAAGTTTCTCTTTCATCAATGGAAGACCATGTTTGTTTATATTAATTGTTTTATTAATAAACATTGTCTTTTTTTCTTGTAGTATAGTATGGTTTTTAGTATTTGTATACATGTTTGTATACTTACGTAATTTATTTGAGTTTTATGTGAAACATTTTGTTGTCCTGTGTTGTATGACTGTCCATCACAAATTACCTGGGCTTTACTCGATGTGTTTAACTTCTTATTTTGCCCGATCAACATTGCCAACTCGAAATACTAGTATAAGCATTTATAAGACTTGACACCGGTTGGCAGTTTCACTTTAAGATTGCAGTTACTGTGGACAAATCACTTCATTAAGAAATCATTGCAACTTTAGTTGGCTTTTGTAACAAAGCTGATTAAAGTGACTGCACTTAAGTATAATTGCACAGATGTACAAGTTTTAATGGGCTTAGACAAAACTGATCAACACACCCAAAAAGAAATGTTTACCTTTACAGTGTATGTGTGTTCATGTGTGTTCAGATCCTGTGTCTGATGCTGGAGTACAACATCATTGAGAACAAAGACACTCAGCTGCAGATCATCTCCACCCTGGAGAGCACCCAGGTGGGGCTGCGCATGTACGAGCAGCTCTGTGACCGACAGAGAGAGCTCAAAGAACTGGTGAGGGACACACACACACACACACACACACACACACACACACACACACACACACACACACACACACACACACACACACACACACACACTACTTTCTTAGAGGCCTGAAGTGAACGTGGGTGCTGTACTTGTAGATCAGGGGTGCCAAACTTAAGGCCTGTGGGCCAAATCTGACCCGCCACCTCATTTTATGTGGCCCGCAAGAGCTCGCAAAGAATATTACAAGTTTATCATACGTTTAATGCCGCTTTATACATGTACAGTGCCAATAAACCTCATGTCCCACAATGCATCTTGTTTCGTCACCTGCACACCAGTGGCATAGCTGTGGGTGGGCCCGGGTGGGCCTGGGCCACATGGACGTCTGGCCCACCCACAGCCAATCAGCACGTCATAGCGATTTTGATGTTCCTGACAAGCGGCAAACTCTGGGGCAGAGCCGGGAAGCCCAGAAGGAAGAGCCACAAACTACAGTTCATCTAGTGGCCGACAGGGGCTGGATGCAGAAAGGAGCAATTCCCATAGACCCCCCATGTTAAAATGCCCAACTTTACAGCAGAAATAAACATGTTTCTAGCCTGGATCCAATCAAACTTATTCTGGGTATAGTTAGATTCCACCTTCATGACAATGGAATTAGGAATGCTTTTTTTTACCGTGAGTATATTTGTAAGTAAAGTACGTTTTGCCGTGAGTGAATGAAAGTCTTATTTCTTCTTGAGGTCGGCAGTGAAGTGTGTACACATGTGCTGACTAGGAAAAGACTCTCAGTGTGTGCCCACTGTGCGACTGTCAAGGATAAACAACCTGTGGCCGCCGAGCCAGTCATGTGGTTGTCAGTTTTACACACATTCTGAGGCCGCTGTGCCTATGTTTTTGTTTTCACTGCTAGTTTATGCTTATATTTAATTAGTGCATTAAAAATTAAATAAAATCATTACTGAAGTTTCAGCTCAGACCCCACGCTTAATAAGTCTCCCCCTGGCCCACCTACATTTCTCCAGGCCCACCCACACAATAATTCCTGGCTAGGCCACTGCTGCGCACTGAAGCGTGTTAATATCAGCTGTTTATGAGAGTGGCAGTCTGAGTGAGGCCGTCAGAGCAGTCTGCTTTCTCCACAACACCAGCAGCACCAGTCCCAGAACAAAGACAGAATGACCCGCTGCGGAGACACACATTGATTTATGTTTTAAAAAACTTGTGTTACCCTCATATGAGGTTTTTGGTGGATTAAAAACAATTAAGTCTCTGATTGCAGAGTATGAACGTCTTCTCGATATGTGCAGACGATACATTTTAATGTAAAGTTTAAGAATGCAGGAGGAGAACTTCCCCAACCACGGGCTCCTCTCTGTTGCTATCAGCCTGCAATTATTTTCTGCTTTCAGGTAGTTCTTAATTAGGTTATTACTAAAACTAATAATAATCCAATGCAGAGGCAAGTATGTAATGTAACATTATTTCATATTATATATATTTATAGAGTCTTAACGTTTCAACCGGCCCAAATTACAGCCTAATAATGACAGCTTAACCTGATATTCTCTATATCGCCTCGTTCACACATTAAATCAACAATAGAAATTCAACTACAGATTATATAGGCATTTCGTTCAAATGCAATTTAAAATGCTTATAGGTTTTACATCTCTTTTGAAATGTAGACTACATTTATTACGGAGTTTATGTCCGACTCACTAAAAAAAACACATTGTCTTGAACAGATTACAAATTGCCTGAAAAGTTAAGCTCGCTCCATTGCGGAGATATTCCCGCGAGAGTGCGGAAAACTTAAATGTATTTATTTATTTCAAATGTGAAATGTTACCAATATACTCACGGACCAGTGGTCCGCGGACCACACTTTGAGAAACACTGCTTTAGATGAAAATAAGGACCCCCTCCCCAAGCCCCTCTGGGAGATATTTGGTTAAAAACAACACAATGATGCTCTAAAAGGAGTTTCAGGTGATAAGGGGGGGGGGGGGGTTACCTTGCTTGGTTGGTGATTGGCTAATGGTTACACAAGCCAAAACATCGTTATGACATCATAAAGTGGCCAAAATCTGATCAGCTCATTTTCAGACAGGCTTTTATAGAAATGGATCAGGACAAAAAGAGAGAGAATCTTTGTTCACATGCTTATGTATAAAATACATGAAAGTGGATTTTGCATAATAGGTGACCTTAAAGGCCCCAGAAGTGAAGAAGTATGAATGCACTGGATAAGATGAGAAACAAAGAGCAGTCACAAGGTTCATTTAGAAGAATTATGTGTCACGTATGAACAGTTATCATCGTACAGGAGGTTTGTCCAGAAGGCCACAACTTCTCCACATGTATCGTCCTTGAAGAAGACACTGAACTTTGACTGGTGTCTGCCAAATGAATGTTATGTTCTCGTTGAGACATGTAAAGAAGTGCTCCTTCTACAAATATGGGCTCGAATACTAGTTCCTTAAAAATACATTTTTAACATTAAGGCATGCAAACATGTCACAGTAGAAGCACAAGATACAGAGATGAACCTGAAAATGAGCATCATTATGTCCTTTTTAAGTCAAATTTTAAAGAGAATTACTCTTTTCTGTTTGTATCATATTAAGGTGTATATTTTGAGGTTTTGGACTGACAAAACATGTAATATCAAGACATTTCCTTGCACTTTGAGAAACAAGGAAGGGCACACTGTATTCTGGCCTTTTGTTGAACAAACGATTAATATGCAAAGCAGTCGGCAGATGAGTTATTCATTAAAACAATTATTAGGGGCCGTTTTTCTCTCGGATGAACGCTGTGAATACAAGAGCTTTTATCAACCCTCCACAGCTCGTCGACAAAGCAGACTCAGGGAGAATAAGGAGGAGGTCAAGAAGGAAAAATAATATGGCAGTAAAGCTTTGTAGCTGCGGGTAATGAGTCACACCTATAGTTATAATTACAACAAAGGTTTGGTTGTCTGAACCCTTCTACATTGTCAACGTCAGTGTCTGTGCTTGAATGCCTCTTATCGTTTTTACCTTTCACCATAGAAGAACTCAACACATGTTGTTTCAGCTCGCACTCATCCATAGCACAACCAAGTTGAAGAGACGTGAACCCAGAGCTGACTTAGAGTTTCTTCAGTCCTGGTTGGATATTCAACTGTTGTAACGATTATGGTACAATAAATCACACCTGTTGTTTTATGTTTTTTTTTTTTTATCCTCCACTGCCTTTCATTGACATTTTTATTGACTAACTTTTTTTAAATTATGATTCAAAAAATAAAAGTGTTCACAATTGTGCTATTTGTGGCAACACTATCCTACATAGAGTAAATGATTGATGCTACACTCTCTTCATCGTGTTAACAGATGTATGTCTTAGAAGCTTTTCAATGTAAGCTTCTTTCAACACAGGTTTACATCTGCTAATGACAGAGATCTCTCCATTTTGGAGTCAGTTTACAGTGGCTTACTTTAAATGTCATATCCCAAGGACCATCTTAAAACAACTTCAAAGAATGCACACGATGCAGGGCAAAGGGGAAATAGACTCTCTAATATTTAGATGATCATTACAAGAGGCAAAGACAATAATGACTATGCCACCAGAAACAGCCTGTAATATTCAGACAGGAAGAAGCCAACATGATATGCTGCCATCATCAAGTCACAGCTAGTCATGTTTTGTTGGACATAAAGTCAAGTTTGTGAACCTGTCACCTCTGCCGATCGCCTGCTTTTATCATCATTTGCCTACTCCTGAATGGTGGTAATAGTACCCCTATGGGTGCTTTGGATTACTTCAAGGGGTACTTGAGATTTAAAAATGAAATTTTAATTTCATAAATATTACTTAAAACTTACTAAAAAAATGATGTTATTACAGATGAAATTCAAAAAATAGTTTCTTTCTTCAAAATTAGCAACAAAACAGCTGAAAACACAGAAACTTGAAAAAGAAGCCAACGTTGGTCACTCAATTTTAAGTGAATTGCAATCAAAGAGGATCAGTTGGAAGCAGCTACTATGAGGTCTTAATGCTTTTGCACTATACCAAAACAATGTGTTCGAAAACTGAACACTGAAAGGCAAGTTTATCTGCAGCTAAATGCTGGAGGCCTCACACACTCAGTCACACACACTTAGTTCTGTCTGCAGAGCTGTAGAGCTATCCCAAGGCAGCAACCAATGAATGTGCACTTTATTCATACTTAAACACAAAGGAAAGATAACTGATATACTTAATGCATAGCACATAAACAAATCTTAATTGAAGCAGCTGTGTTCATAAATATGTACGCAATGTATTCATCCTTCACACCATCAAACAAAAGGGATATGTTATATAACTCAATTATTAAATAAGTGTGATTAAATTAGAGTAAATTATATAGTATGTGTAAGAGGACAAAACATGGCACTGTAATATTTTAATCATTATTTTGTTTAAGACCTGCATCCCTTTTCCTCTTAATGACATGGATCAGCTGCTCACACACACCATCTGCTGTCTGAAAATATTTCTGCAGGCTGCTGAGCTCAGACGCCATCTTTTTTTCTGTCTTTTGTCTCTTCAGCAAAGGAAAGGAGGCCCCACCCGGCTTACTCTGCCCTCAAAATCCACGGTGAGATTAAACTGATGCCTTCACTGCAGCACACAGAGACACGTTAGATAGAAATACTTGTGTTAACTATTTCAGTATAGAATGTGTTTTTCCTCACATGTAGGATGCAGACCTTGCCCGTCTGTTGAGTTCAGGTTCTTTTGGGAATTTGGAGAACCTGAGCCTGGCCTTCACCAACGTAACCAGTGCCTGTGCCGAGCAGCTCATCAAACTGCCTTCACTCAAACAGCTCAACCTCTGGTCCACACAGGTACAGCACAAACACATCTACAAAGTCACATTAGTAATAACTAATGATCCAATACATGTCTAATGTATGTCCCGTCTTTGTCTATCTTTTTGTTCTTTTAGTTTGGGGATTCAGGGTTAAGGTTGTTATCTGAGCATCTGGCCTGTCTTCAGGTTTTGAACCTGTGTGAGACTCCAGTCACTGATGCTGGTCTGCTCGCTCTCAGTTGTAAGAAAACACACACAAAATGAACACCTTAACTGAATTTTATGCATCACAAGATCATCATTGCTTAAACAGAATGAGCAGTCTGGCAGAGGACAAGGACAGCATGTGAACGGTGTCAGTCAGTGCTTTGTAAATCTGGAAGTTCATTGTGGCTGATGCTAATTACTTTTCTTTTTCAGCCATGAAGAGTCTTTGCAGTCTGAACATGAACAGCACCAAGCTCACATCTGACACATATGAGGACCTCAAGGTAGTACTGTAACACAATGTTTATATTTTCATATAAACTTACATGTAATAGTTTACATGCAGCTGTAATGACAAAAGGGACTTAATATTTACACTCTTTATTTAACAATAAATTGTTATCAGTCTTGGGGTAACAGGGATAATATGCATGTGTTCTGAAATTTGAGCTAACTTTAAACTGATATAGTGGAAACGGAGTAAGTGTATGTTTCAAGGTTTTGATGCAGTTTCCTTTCATCTATGTCTTTCTCTGCAGGCCAAACTGCCTAACCTGAAAGACGTTGATGTTCGGTACACAGAGGCCTGGTGATCAACCAGGCTCACTCAACCCTTACACACAACCAGGCAGACACATCAACATATGCACACACTGCACACAGGCTCCAATTCATGACAAGATTGTGTAGTTATGTCATCTCCATCGTTGCCCATCATTAGACCAGGACATGTGACATCATCCCTGCGTAAATATCATCTGATGTGACCAGAGGAAGAGCCTTCACAAGCTACATCACAACCCCTGTAATGACATCATCACTGGGTATCAACTGTCAGCAACACTTTTTTTCTAAACAAGAAATCTTTATTGACTTGCAGCTTCCCTTATCTTTTCACCAATATTCCAAGGACCTGATGATTAGAGGAAAAGCTAACCGCTGTTACATTGTGACATGCAGGACACTTTTTCTCTGGCTGAGCTTTTGCCCAGTCTTTCAGATGTCTCTCAGTTCCCATATCCAGTCCAGGTGCAGCTCTCCAGCCGATGCCCTCCCACCGCTGTTGGTGTGTCGTGAGGAAGATCTGAGCCTTCCCATCTGTTTCTCTCTCCTGCGCTTGTACCATGAAAGCTGGATACCGCAGCTTACATTCCAGTTCTTCTCCAAACTGATCTGCGAAGTAGCTCTCAAAGCAGACGTGTTGAACTGAACCTCAGTCCTCGCTCTCACACTCTTTGGCTTTAGTTTTCAGGTTGTGATTCTAATATGTTCAAAGGTTTTATTGGGAAATAGAGGTGCTGCCTCTTAGAAACAAAGAGTTGCAAGACTGTGCCTGTTTGTCTTTCATGACAGGTTCTCGCACAAAAAAAAAGAAAGAAGGTTTTTATCAACTTGAATGGACATATTTTTCCAGACATCTGTGCTTTCATATATTGTGTGTTTCTTTATAAAACATATATATTATGATAACACCCAGTGATGATATTTTAGAAACAGTTTGGAAACTCTGCAGGAAAGTTCAACGGCAACATTTGTTCCTTTTTCGTTTGTTTTCACTGTACATACTGATGATCTCCAATTACTATTTAATAACCGTTGTGTAGCAGTAGTTGGGTTGTCTGGGACTGCCTAATATTTATATGTTTTTTTTAAAGCCTTCTTAAATCTGTCTCTTCTGGATTGTGTCCTTACCATAATGAAGTACACAGGCCCTGTTGTCTTTCTTTGCAAGATACAACACAAGCCCCCCAAGAGGGCCCCATACACAGATCTCTCTGTACAATGTCATGATGGTAACATAGATCTGTGAAGTGGACTCAAACTGGACCTGAACCATCACCATCTGAGAGTTGTGTTTTTTCTTATTCTTTGCTATTTTCGGAGATATAAAAAGAAGAAATGCAACTTGCCAAACTTTGTCATTGAATTCAGTTTATGTTTGTGCACTTGTGTCTTTGGGCAAACATAAGTGTGTTTTCAATACTGACAAAGTTTCAAATGGAAGCTGCCTGTGGATAGACACTGACACTGTTTGGATTCACGTCTCTGACCTCTAGCTGAGGTCAGGGGGAGCAGTCTCAGTGCCTATAATGGAGCTGTGGATGAGTGGCCTACTGGTATCTTACTATATGTCACACCACCTGTTTTAAATTGTTCTGCTGTTCTTATATTACACCATCATAAATGGGTTACATTTTTAGGCTGTTGGGGTGAATAATTGTCATCAGTGGATGGGACAAAATCATTGTACATATTCTTTCACGGGCTATAGGGGACAAAGGATAGGAAAAAGGCACCTTTTTGGCCATTTCTGCTTTTCTGCATTCCCTCAAAATGTTGCCTGCTGGTATTGTGGCAGCATTACATATGATGTGGTAACTGCCCAGTTTATCAGAAGCTCCTTTTCCTCTGTCTAGATGTGGTTTGGGTTGCATTGGCCCTAGAAAAAGCAAGACATGTCAGACTTCCTCTCTTTTTCCTGTCAGCCTTGCTCTGACTACACCCATCCATTTTATTTATTTGTGTCAACCTCCGGAATGCTTAGGGTTTGTTAAACCAACACCACGGCTGCAGCAGAGGAAAGGATGCCGTCCGCTATGAGATGCTTTCTTATTTATTAGGTGCCATGATAGGTTTGGCTTGTAGATTCGGTTTATGTACGGCCATCTTTGGTTCCGGTTTTAGGACCTCCTGCTTTTTCATATCCTGTATGATATACAAGTGTATATAGTCGTCTCTTCCCTTCTTCTCTTTAATTTTTTGTTCAACCCCCTCCACCTTTTATTGGCAGGCTGGTGTTGCCTTTATCTTATTTGTGTGGTGTTTTTTTCACACAAAGTGCACTGTAATCTAACAAATTATGTTTTCATAATATCTTTAGAGTTTCCAAAATCTTTTATTTTATCACTTAAATCAAATTCTTGTGTTCTTGTTTTTTGTTTGTTTTTGCATGTACATGTTGCTGTGTGATCTATTTTTATTTTTTATTTTTGTTTTATAAAAGGATTGAAATATGATAAAGGGACAAATCACTATCTCACTGAGGTTAAGGACTGAATTAGAGATATCCAATCCAATGATATCTGATCATAGTGGCCAAGATCTAGCTATGAGTCCTGACAGGTCCTGAAGGTCGAGGCAGTTCGGGTTTGATTGTTGTTGATTTTTAAACAGCCATTACCAATGCTGGTACTGTTGGACTGACACTGCCTCTAGCTGGGATTCAATCATTCAAGTTTTCCCATTTTAATATTGAATCAAACTTGCAAATAATTATTGTTTCCTCAAGAATGTGTACCAATACTGCCAGATAATCATATCAGAGGTGGACCACACTGACTGACCGTTATCATTTTAAAATAAAGTTGTTGCTTTTCACACATCAGATAATCCCGTGTAACTTTAGTGTCATTTTGTTTTATCCTGTTTTTCTAAGTCTAAACATTTTAAAGAAATATTTTGATATTTTGTAAAATAGAAGAACTTTTTAAAGGTTGTTAGATGAGAAGATTGAAAGCAATAAGAGATAAGAATGCCATCAACCTTCTCACCTAACTCGGCCTGAAAGCCAACTGTTCCTTTAAATAAGTGCACACTGAACTCATCCCCCACTTGTCCAGACTATGACTGTTTGAGGTTATAATGGAAGTAGGGATACACCAATGCATCGGCCATACATTGGCATCGGCATATGTTCACCCTGATTGGTAAATGCAAATCCAACGTTCAGAGTCTTGGCAACTACTGATCACTTCCCTGGGAGAAATGTTTTCCAACTTCAAAACGTGGCAATTTAAAGCTATTAAATGTCTAATTATCACTAAAAGGTCATGTATGAATATATTATAATGGATGATAAGAAAGTCAAACTGACAGTTACTTAAAATATTCTCATTGAATAGGTAATTGTTTAGCAGTAAAAAGGCTTCTGTAAAAGTGACTATGAGTAATCTGTGCACATTCAAAGTAAGTGTGGAGAAGGGCTAAAAGACAGTTCATATGTTCTTTATAAGGATGTATTTGTTTCCCTGACACAAAAGAGAATACAAAAAAGGAATAATAAAGAGAAAACATTGTGGCATCTAAGGAGTGCATCCCTAAATGAAAGCTGTGTTACTGTGGAACATGTGATGATACTGTCGTGTCGCTGTATTCTGTGGAGCTCACTGTGCTTTCCACATTATCTCTCTGATGTTTATTATTCTACTCTAGCTCTTAAGAGTTTCTACCATGTCCAACATGTGTACAGCTGCGTTCAAGTCTTAGCAGTTGTTATAAAAGGAACAGGGTCAGATGCTGCACAACCTGACAAATCTGACGGACTGAAAGGACTACTCTTTTTTCCCATAATTCCTTGTAAAAAAAATATGTTTGTGGAGCTTGAAATGGTTGCACCCATTATGTTTCTCTCTTCTTTTTTTCCACCATTGATCTGCTTCTCCTGCTAGGTTATTATTATTATTATTGCCGCTGCTGCTGCTCTCTGGCTGTTGTAATGAGAATGCAAAAATATCTTCAACAGCAAAAACCATGATGTGGAATAATTTCAATCCAAATTAAATTGTCTGTGAATATGTTTCAGTTGTGTGTGTGGAATGTCTTTTTTATCTGTATACGACATAGGATAGTAAATGTCCACCACTCTTTTATTGACACCAGTAATCACTACTGTAGTAAGAGTTTGGTTTGCTATTCACTTTTAGTCCAAGAAGGGAAAAAAAGGGAAATTCTCTCGAAAAACATCAATCAGTGTTCAAAATGTATCAAATCTTGGAATGTGATTATAGATGGTTGCTTATGCAATTTCTAACTATTTTAAAAGTAAAATGATATCAATATGTCAGTAATGATAATCCAAAAGGTCTTATAGCATTTTAAAGATTCTGTGTATGTGTGTATTTAACTCTTAAAGCTCACCTATTATGCTTTATTTGAACAATATAGTATAGGGCCATATCTATACAAAACATGTCTCTGAAGTGTTTTGCTCAAAATACCAAACAGATCACCCATTGTAGCATGCCTCATACCCCTCTATTTCAGCCCTGTTACTAAAGTGCTGATTCTGGGTCCGGCCCTTTAAATGTAACCGAGCTGCTGCTGGCCACGCCCCTTTGGAGTGTTCGCATATGGTTCGCATGCAAGCAGTGAGCTCTGTGAAGAGAAGGCTGTCTACTATGAGGCGTGATTTGTGCCAAAGAACGTACAACTATGAGGTGTGATTTGTGCCAAAAACTGAACTAACTGAGCAGCCAATCGTGTCGATCGTCGCCAGGTCGCCTACCATGCCGTGAACTATGCCGCGAGAGAAGTAACGTGACACTCTCGTCTGAGAAGCTACGTGACGTCTGTGTCTGAAGTTACTTTATCACCAAATAACCCAGTAATGTTACAGCTAGTTGCTGTTCAAGCTACACTCTATTACAATATAGTTTTGGTAAAAAAATAATGTTACACCTCTTGTATGCCCTGAACGCAAAAACTACCACAGACAAGAATATATATTTTTAATTATCAAAATGATAACAAAGGCTGAAAAAACAGGAGAAGCCTGTCTTCCCTTGGTCTCCAGGAGAAAACGCCACTGTATATCACCACGTTTTCATATAGTTTTGTATGTGAAATAAATCGCTGCAATGAACACAACTTTATGTATTTGTTTATTTGATATGGAGGGATGCAGTATATAGAAGTTCAGAGAAGAAGCAACCCCTATATAGTGTTTATTTTATTTCATTTCATTTTGGCACCATGGCAGAGGCAAATATAGAGTTAATGTGCGGAGATTATAATGTCCCGTTTACTAAAATATGTATTGTTTTATGATGTTTAGTTGACAAAATAGTCACTGTGCTACATTTTGCTGCACTCAAGCATACATCTGAAGACAAGAGTTGTGTCCCCCTTTGGCCACAAGGGGGAGTAT
>NW_011351657.1:0-1614 GCF_000735185.1 Notothenia coriiceps | reverse complement strand
ACATTTGTCTGCTTATCCCCCTTGACCCAACTTCAGACGATGCGCTTCAGGAACCAGTTCGTATGATTTTAACACCGCTGATTTTACCCACCCAAAGCATTTTCGCCACAAATAGCTGAATAAGCCTCCTGTGCTCGCCCAGTGAGTACACACTGAAGTAACAGCACTCTGTCCGAATCAGCTACGCGATCAAATAGGGTGAAAAACATTTCAGGGTCACGCTCATTAAACTTTGGCACCAACCGCAAGTTAGAAATAACATCGCCACTACCTGATGCCGAACCATCAGAAGAAAGCTTGCCCTTTCCTATCAGCCGTAATCTAGCATGTTCCACCTCACATTTCATCTTTTCCACCTCCAGCCCCTTCACCAAGCATGAGGTGTGAACGTCAGTGGTATCAGTAATGTAACTGCAGGGTGAGGATTGTATGAACATGTATGTGTGAGGGTGTTGAGGTGCACAAAACAACTGAAATAACTAATAACATACTCAACCGAACCGGGTGCCTGTATGAGATAGCAGAGGGGAAAACAGAGAGGAGCAGAGAGGCTTTAAATAGCTGCATGGCACCAGACCCAGGTGCCCTGAGTTATTGCAATCAAGGCGGCTGGATGCAGCACAGCCACACCCTCTCCAGATGACCCCACAGGGGCATTACAGCTTATCTGGCTTATTTTGTAACAAAACATTTCTTGATCCTGGTACATATAGATCAAAAATAAAATGTCCCAGTTAATGATAACATCACATCTAAATATCCCATCTTATTTCAAGACATCTTACCAAGCAAATGTTCACTCGTTCTATCGGCAGATCTTTTTACATATTACAAGAGAAAAACCTGGTTTTCATTAGTTTTTTAATTGTTTTTGGACCAGCATTTTTTCGAGTGTGGATGGAACCTACACTACCTACTAAATTATACTAAAAATAAAATAATAAAACAATAAATACTACAACATGTGAAAATAATGAAATAATTGAATACCATGTGTCTGAATAAATGAAGCATAATGGCAATTCATTCTGATTATCAGTGTAAAACAATGATGTCATGTCTTATATTCTTTCACATTTACCAAAGTCATTGGATCTTTTATGTTAATGTAATATCACTGCAGCTCTACATAAGGTCATACATCTGAGCAAGTTGTGTTGGCAGTGTTTAACTCATGTTCAATCTTTGTAATAAGTTGGTTTACAATAAACAATGTCCTTAAAAAAAAGATGTTCCAATGATTGACAATATTGTTTCAACTCATATTATACATTTCATACAATATTTCAGTATCTGAATCAAAAATGCTCTATTATTGAGAGGAATAGAAGGTGTGTAAGAAGATAAAGTGATGCTGTTGGGTTTGGCTGTGTGTGGAAAGTTTAGTTTCAACAGTTTATTAGTGTTTCTGTTTCTGCCCTACATACATAATATAGCCCTTCGAAGATGAGTGTGCTTTTGATTGATTGGAAGAGTCGTGTACTATAAATGGAGCGTGTGTGTCCAAAAGTTTGGTTTTGGTTAGGGTTTATCTGTAGCGGGAAGTGTCAAGTCACCAATTCATGAGTCCAAGTCACTTTCGAGTCACCACTCTCCGAGTCCAAGTCCGAGTCA
>NW_011351656.1:0-3430 GCF_000735185.1 Notothenia coriiceps | reverse complement strand
TATTCTACAAGTACTAGGCCATTAGTTGAGAGTTGTTCCTCAATAAGCTTCTAATTAGTGCTTATGTTAAGGAAGTTGTTGTACATGAGTGTTGGTCTCAATATAGGCCTAATAAGGCAGCACAAGAATAGTAACTCTCCCATAATAACACTATCTATTCTGATGTAGCTAGACATGAAACTACAAGTGTTAATTGTTTCAAAATAACTTAACATGTGGTGTTTTCTAACTCAGAATATGTTAGTGAACACCTAGTTGATGTGAATATGTGTACCTACTACTTTTAAATCCAGGCTGTAGACTTTTCCTTTTGCCCTTTCCTTTAATTGAGCTATTCATATCTTAAACTGCACTGTACATTTTTTTATTTTAATGTTTATTTGATTATCTTTTGACTGTTTTTAAATGCCATTTTCTTAATGTCTTTCATTTAGGTGCTATATAAAAACACTTGCCTTGCCTTAATCTAAAGTGTTACCAAGGTGCCTTTACCCTCATTGCATTTCATCACTTATCAATACCCTGAGAACCCCCCGCTGCTGTCAAAACAATAAAAAAAAAAAACGTTGAGAAATGCCACAGTGAGGTGAGGCCACCCTGATTCATTTCACAGCTCATGAAGCGCGTCGATGCGTTGCTGCTGCCGTGTGCGTATTGTCCACCACTCTCCACTTTCAGAAATACCCATAAAAAACCGCACAGAGACAATGAAATAAATGCAGTGGCCGAGACAATGGTTGGGAAGTGAGGGCTGATTTGATGGAGTCTCTCTCTCTCTCTCTCTCTCCCCCCCTCTGCAGACACATAGGTGGGGGCTGCTTGGATATGCATCACAAAGGCTTCCTGCAGTATTGATCCGCACTGGGTTAAGGCAGTCTATCAGCAAATGTCCCTCTCTCTGGGAAAAACAATGGGAGATTAAAAACACACAGCTTGCCGAGCGGGAGGCTGCTGACGGACTCTTATCTGGGCCCAAAGGTCACCGTGTACAGATATAATCCACTTTCACTTAACAGCTTCATTTAAGGCACCTCGCATGCAAATGGTGGCATTTCAAGGCGCTTAGTTAAAGATGGAGGCTTGTTTTTCAGGAGTTTTCGGTCCCAGAGGTTTTTTTTTTTTTTTACTGGCAGGAAGCGGGTGAGCCTTTAAACCCGTATGAGTGTATTTACTTTTTATTAAACAAGCAAGCACGGGTGTCTTGCTAATACTGAAGGAAGCAGTGGCTGAGCATTAACACTGAGCGGCTAAGCTGCATTTCTGCTTCAATCAATTCATTTGACTCTAGTTTAAAGGGCCTGAATAAATCAAATAACACATATTCTGTACGCTACACAGCACCCACATGTATACATATAGTAGTATATATATACACATCTAAAAATGCACTAATGTATGCAGTTCAATTGTCTTATTCTCTTCTCTTCTGCACATACATTTCTGCTTCAATCAATTAATTTGACTCCAATCTAAAGGGCCTGATGTTTACATATACATGTATTGTGTAGTAGGCTACACAGCACATACATGTATACATACTGCAGTATATACCTTCTCTAAAAATGCACATACATTTACAAGCTTCCTTATGACTGCCAGCTTATAAAAATATGACTCATAAAATCCTGGCACACTTCCTCCTCCTGCATGACTGTACTCTCTGCACACTGCTCTTTTTATACCAACGCCATTGTTTGTTGTATAGGAGCACACATGAAGACACGAGAAGACACAGCAGTGAAATGATGAGCAGGATTGTAAGTCCTACATTTGATATAGATATCAAGAGCAACGTGGCATAAAGAACCACCTCCTAGTGTTCATAGTTATATTTGATATCAGTAGAAACACATCTAGTTTTATAAGCATTTATTTACCTAAAAAACAGGTCATCCTAATATATTGCAATGTAATGTTATCTGTTGATAAAACAAATTATATATCAAGCTGTTTTGACTTTGTAGGCTTTATTATGCTTCAAATATTTGCGAAAAACTCCCAGAAAACTGCATTTTAGCTAATTAAATTACGTTTCATATCTCACACTGCAACGTAACTTTCATAGTTTTATTTATACCCGTCTTCTTCTATTTTAGTTTGTGTTATTGGTATTCTCATGGTTCCTTTTATGAATCTAAAATGTGTTGTGCTTTTAATGTTTGAGCACGTTGAACTGCCTTAAAGGTCACCTATCAAGCAATATTTAGGCAATAGCATAGGTCTCAGATATAAAAAACCTGTCTATGAAGTGTTTTGCTCAAAATACCAAACAGATCACCCATTCTAGCCATGCTTCATATCCCTCTATTTCACTTCCTGTTTCTAAAGTGCAGATTCGGGGTATTAAGGTTTAACAACAACAACAAAGTAGGGGGCTGAGCTCATGCGGGACCCGGCAGCTACCGTCTAAACTAAATACTGCCGTGATGAAACGCCATATCATGGATTATCAAGGGTTATCTCTGAAACAGTATGGAGCTCAAAGGCTTTCTCTCTTGCCGGTTATACCACAAGTGAGTTCCTTTTTACTTCCTGCTTCTTCACACACATGCTCTCCAGTACAGGTTAGCTTTGAGTGTTAGCGATGCTATGGCCGTGGGTCCACATTTTTAGATATTACGTCATATCGGACGCAAATCTGGATCAGCTCCATTTTTAGAGATTTGGGTACGGAGGAAAAGAGAGAGGGTTTCATTTTCTGACGCTGCGTGAGTTCCCCGACACACCGGGGACACATCTTTATGTATAAAATACATCAAAAAGTGCATTTTGCATGATAGGTTCGCTTTAAATCTTAAAATGGAGAAACATTTCCAGAGTCCATGAGCTGCATATTTACTGTTAGAATGTATTTTTGGAACAAGGTCACATTTCTATCAAATGTGCCATATGGGCATTAGCAAGAAACTGGTCAGAAATCAGTGCAGATAAATGTCATATATATCATTCTGGAACACGTGAGACGGGTTTGTATTTATTCGTTTGGCTGAGTCTAGAGAACTGAAGATTTTCTCTGCATGCATTCATAACGGGCATGTTAGGAGATGTATTCAAACTATGGAGGTGGGTGTCAACATTTCACTGCCTGCAGATATCTCAAGCCTGGAAAGCTCCACGTAACAAATGAAGCAGGGGCAAACTCAGAGTCAAGATAAGGTGATATTCATTGCTACCTTCAAAATGAAAAAGGAAAATCATGTTGTGGCCACAAGTGAAGTTCATATTAGCTGATTTCTCAAGTGTTCTTCATTCATAGAAACACCTCAGGAAGTAAAGTGCACCAAAGATCGTTTGTTTACACCAGGGGTGCCCGGGGGCCATTTTGAATCGGCCCTCAGCAAATGGTCGACAGATGAAACTGGTGCTTGTCTTGTATTGTATTTCTTAAATACAGATGCAAACAGATATTACACAGTAGTATTCATGTGTT
>NW_011351655.1:22665-30003 GCF_000735185.1 Notothenia coriiceps | reverse complement strand
AGGATCTGCTGGTCTTATGATGTCCTGTGAGGAACAGAAACACAAGCAGCCCTGGACTCAGATCTCTAGATACCTCATCACTACTCCGCTGCTCCAATACAAGTCCGGGCTTCGGTGCCGATGGTTCGTTGATACATGTCGTCTTCTTCTGTTTGTTTTAATCGAGGCTACGTAGTTATGCAGCGCCCCCATCGTCAGTAAATGGAAGTACTACAAAGAATCCTTTTAGTGCAATTATTTCACAAGTTTTGTAATATATACAGCTCGGAAAGAATTAACGACCTCGGTGACCTCAATGGTGGATACAGCCCTGCACACAAACACTCACAGACGAAGTAAAAACAATAAGTGTGGCTTGTTATTGAGTAAGAAAAAGGTCTATAACACTGTGAGAATGGGTCTGCGGAGAGCATTTCTCTGCGATCCCAACGAAGTAGCCCGAAAAACGTTGACCCATTGAAACAGTCGTGGTAGATACCTTGTTTGTTTTTAACATCATAAATACACAAACAACAATGAATACTTACAGGTTGTGTACCCGAATCTCCCGCTGGTCCAAACAAAGTAGGAACAGCATCGTTCTTCAGTGCCCTACGCTGTACATATCCGGCATGAATCGCTGAAAGGTTTGGGAAGCTTTGTTTCGTGAAAGGCTGGCAGAGGGTGTGGCCTCTGGGTATCCCCACGTTAGAGTACCCAGGAAGAAAATGAGAAATCTCCAACGAGGCGTTTTGGGGAGGTCTTTTCTGTGTTAGAGTTTTACTCCCTAAAGGGTGTATTTTGAGGGTTTTGACTCTGCAGACCGTTTACATGCATAAAAACCTTCATAACACACAAGGGGACGGGTAATAACTGGAAAAGCATGACATGGTACCTTTAAAGCATGGAGACATATCACAGTAGAGACACAAAATACAAATATGAACCTGAAAATTAGCAGAATAGGGCCCCTAAAAGAGAACTTCTACCCCTATACTGTTATGATCTGTGTTCTGTAAACATGTGGGTATAGAGACAGAAAACCCCAAACAGTTCCACAGTTCCACATTGTGTCAAATGTTTTATTTACTCTGGGCCAGCGCACATACAGTACCACTTACATGTCAGATGAAGTCATCTCTGAGTTTCCAAGCATTCTCTCGTTGCTCTGTGGACGTTCAGAGCGTCTGCTGAGAGTTCCCTCACCTCGGTGTTTGTCCTCTGTGACCTCGATCAGATGGTGATGAAGACGTCTGTGGTCAGATCGGCTCCAGAGAGGAGAGGAGGAACAACCTGATCTCTCTCCTGCGGCTCCAGAGCCTCACTGCCGGCCAGAGAGCGCCTGATGTGGGATGGAGAGGGGGGTTGTGGGTAATCCTATAGCCAAACAGAGAGATCCGGATCACCATCACAGCGTTTGCACTGTATTTATGATACTGGTGTTCAGCTCAGTTATTCTAATAGAATTGCACAATGTGAAAGTGTAAAAGTATTCGAGTTCATTGGTGATGGCGGAAGTATTCATGTGCTGCACATCTACTTTAATACCACACTGTAAACATACTCTGTTACAAGTAAAGGTCCTTGACAATGTTAGTAAAGAACATAATTATGTATAAGAATGTCACCCTGTGATGTTTATTCTATACTGTGATGTGAGGGGTAATGAGTCCTAAAACCCGGAGAGACTTAGCATTTTACCACTTCTGGTTCCCTCGTCATGAAGTCAACGTTTAATTTAACGTGTGTGGTGAAATAAGCTCCAAGTTAACACGAGCTGAAAAGATTTTGCACGTTTTGTTCTCAGACACAAAATGCGCCAGAAAACCCTCCACTAGTAGATGACCAAAGCTTCAAGCGTCATACAAACGCAAAACATTAGCCGCTTTTAGCTTAGCGGTGGTGATGTGCAGCCAGTGACCGTAATGTTGTCCCTTTATAGCCTAGCGTTAGCTTTTTATCAGAAACGTTGCTATCAGAAACAATCTGAGCAGGCATTAGCTCCCCCTCATCTTTTTTTTTTTTTCAAGATAAGGACTCAGATCAGCAATTCTCTAATGCCCCTTTCACACCAAGGCTTTTCCCGTTCTAGCTCCGTGCTAGAGCTTTTCTGGTTCGGAACCGGTTCAGCTCCCGCTCTGTTCACACCGCCCGGAGCCCGACTGGTGCTGCGTCATTGCGTCATCGTTTGCGTCATGACGTAACCGTTTGCGTGCCTGCTTCATAAAGCCAAATCGACAACAACAACAATGACCGATTGTATTGAAGCGCTACTCGTTTTGGATTTGCTCTGTCGAAACGAAATGGAAGAAATGGGACGACTTTACTACCAACTTTACAGTCTTTAAATGCCACATTAAAAAGTTCTTTACAATCATCATCATCAACTTCAACGACGATTCGGTAGGAGAATGAAGGTAAATATACGTCCTATTCGATGGCGTTAGAGCTAGCTGTTGTTAGCCTCTGCATGCGCCAAGCTCAAAATACATAGCATTAATTACTATGGTATAACGTTAAAACTGATTCTCAATGTTATTTCCACAGATCATGTTGAAGCTGGCGGAAAGGCGGATGTCGCGTGTTATTTGGACACAGCCCAGATCCGACGTAAGCGTGACGTATGCGGTGCTTGCCTTCTAGACCGACAACTTTTTGGTGCTTGAAACAAATCGGATTCCGGAGACACCGCTGCGGTGTGAACAGGAAAAATCGGTGCTTTTCAAGCTCCAGCTCCGAACCAGCCCTGGAGCCGCGTTGGTGTGAAAGGGGCATAACAGGGCTGAAATAGAGGGACATGAGGGATGTCTAAAATGCATGATCTATTTGGTATTTTGAGCAAAACACATCATAGACATGTTTTTTACATATTTGTAGGCTATATATCTGAGACCCATAATATATGCCTCAAAATAGCAGACCATTAAATATATTTACATGTATGTGTGCCAGTTTCCCTATTATGTTAAAAGATGAGGATAAAAACAAATCCCTGTTCATGGCTTTACTCCCTCCTCCTCTCCTCCCTCTCACGTTCACAGACAGCTGCTGCAGAGCTCTATCTTCTGATCCTTGTTAAGATCTGACAGTCACCGTGCTCCCGCCACAACAAAGCTGGAGGCCGTCGCTCTGACTCACTCGTCTGCACCCCTGCTCTCCATAATGACGGCAGCGCTCCGTCACCCGAGGCTAATACCTGCCGCCTGATAGCTTCATCTACTCTGCACAAGGAGTGACTCCCTTCTTTGGCCCCACTAATCCCTGTTAGGACATGCCTCAGTTTTCTCGTGAGCCCCATTCGGACAGGATTAGTGTTACAGCGAGGAGGCGGGGAACTGTAATCGTCACCGGAGCACGTCTGTAATTTTGGTTTGGTGTAAATCTGACATACTAAATTTCACAGACGGTGCTGGGTGTAAAAGTTCAGCCTGCTTTTACCTCCTGTGGAACAAAAAGCTGGAGGAAAATGATTCCAGTCCGCAGAGCATTGTGTCAGTAGCAGGAAAGACGGTCATGACGTGAAACTCAATTTGTTACTTAATGTCTCACATTGAGAGAATGCCGATCTTTAGCCGGTTTATTCAATATAATCTTCACCATTTTGGATTAGCGTTTTAGCATGCTAACATTTTCTAATTAGAGGTAGACACGGTACAGCTGAGGTTGAAGGTATTTAATTCTGCATGAATTTGGTATAATAATCAATGTATTGGACACATTCAAATGTCTATAGGAACACAAGAAAATGATCACCAAAGTTTTTATAATTCATCCTGACAGGAACATCACTGTCTTAACTTCATTTCATCACAATCAGACAGGCAGTTGTTCAGATACTCAACTAAAAAACGAAATGTAAACATCATGCGGCGTTAGAGGAAAAGTCGGAAGGCTCCATCTTCTGGGGAACATGAATGTCTTCACAAGATTGAATCCCAATCCAAATCCAAATAGTTGTTTTCAGTATGACCAAAGTGATGTTTTACAACTTGATTTTGGGCAAACGTTGTAGTTGATTAGCCTTGGACTCAAAGTCAAAATGTATTGTCTGTGTTGTCTACAAACAGGGAGATCAAAATGTAATTTCTCGCTGTTCCAAAAGACTATAATAAATAGCTTCTCTGCCTTTGTGTGTCAGGGCCTTTAGAAGTGGCATTGAGAGTGATGGTGAGATAACACAAATACTAAAGGTCGCGACAGACTTGAAGTTTTCAACATTTAAAAAAAGGACGAGATAATTTGTCAGGGAGGTGAATAATAAAAACAGACTCTACACTACATTAAAACATCTAATGAAGCTGTTAAGGGTCTGGTCTGTAAACGCTCACATCGAGCACTTTAACTGTCTCCTGACCCGGAGAATAACCCACTCAGAGCCCTCCACATGCAGCTTGTGTGTGTGTGTGCATGTGCGTGTGTGTGTGTGTGTTTGTGTGTGTGTGCGTGTGCGTGTGCGTGTTGGATGAAAGCTGACACTCAGTGCAGAGATTACATCACAGCGTTGGGTTAATAAAGATGAGCTCATAATGTGAGATGATGGATTTCAGCTCTCAGACGCTCTCACCTTAAATAAATCATCTGCACTCTACTTCCTGTTTGGGTCGAGGGCGAAAAGGAGCTCCGAGCGGTCGCATGACATCAGCGTGTGAAGCTCTGCAGCAGATTATTTAATGGATGTGATGGGAGGAACACCTTGGAGCAAAAAACATTACCTCAACCAGAGAGGATATGTTTTTGTTAGAAAAATATCGCACATTTTTCTTTGGGTGAAATTCAGTGCAAAGATTTAAGAGAGATTATAATTTTTTTGAAAAGATGATTGTATAGTTTAGATAATCTATAGATATTTATAGTTGATAATGAACACATCGACAACAATTGACAACACTGCTGTAGAAAACTGTTAGAAAAACTGCAGAGTATTTTTGTTGGGTAATCTATGGTAGGGCTAACCCATACAGTGGTGGGGCTCAAATCAGTATTTGCAATGTAATTACATACACCCTCCCCTTGACAGTGAAACGCCACCCGTGATGTTTAGATTATTTCCCTGTCTCAATCCAAATTGAAATGTATGAAATAAAAGGCTTGTAGCTTGTAGTGCATAAAAAGGGCGACCTGGAGCCAATCCTGCAATTTCCCCACAGGTGAAAGAGTTGACATGCTGAAAACCCAACCCCTGCAGGGGGGTCTGGGGAGATTCTCCCCCAGGAGATTTTTTGAAATACTAACATAAAATACACATTCTGGTGCTCTCTTGAGAAGAAAAATAAATACATCTAAATACGACATATTTAAAAAAATGTATGCAATTTTTGTGTTTCGCTACTTTGTTCTGAAAGCTGAACCTGCTGCTCCTCACAGAGATAAGAGGGAAGAGGATGTGTGTCAAAATGAAAGACAGCCCACACATCTATCAATCATCAGATCATGGGGTCTTATTTCATTACGTTGTATCCATGGATATATAAAGAGAAGTTCTACCGCAAAATTATTCTCCGTCGGGACTTCCTGCAAGAACACCACGCCGTTATCGTGATTCTGATTGGCCAGAAGACCTTAGCAAAGATGTTCTATTGAGAAGACGATCACTACGTGAGAAAAGTTTTCAAAACCGTTTCTGGTCTTCAGTTTGTCCAGACAAGTGGCTACTGAAATCAATCTTACTAAACTGCTGTCTGTGCAATTTACTCCACGAGTTGGCAGACTTTATTTGCTTACTCTAACATCATTTTTCATGGTGGGGCTAAGGTGGGGCTAAGCCATTTCTTGGTATGGCTGTAGCCTACCCCAGCGCTGCCACTGGTGGGATGTATGGGGCGGGCCATTCTGCACATGCGTTAAATATTTTAATGCAATTAATTCAAAAAATGAATTGCCGCCGTTAACGCGATAATTTTGACAGCATTAATATAAACATAAAATCATCANAAATACACATTCTGGTGCTCTCTTGAGAAGAAAAATAAATACATCTAAATACGACATATTTAAAAAAATGTATGCAATTTTTGTGTTTCGCTACTTTGTTCTGAAAGCTGAACCTGCTGCTCCTCACAGAGATAAGAGGGAAGAGGCTGTGTGTCAAAATGAAAGACAGCCCACACACCTATCAATCATCAAACCGTGGGGTCTTATAGTTGTACCTATGTATATAGAGATGTACTACAGCAAAAGTATTCTCCGTCGGGACTTCCTGCAAGAACACCACGCCGTTATCGTGATTCTGATTGGCCAGAAGACATTAGCAAAGATGTTCTATTGAAAAGACGATCACTACGTGAGAAAAGTTTTCAAAACCGTTTCTATTCTTCGGTATTTCCAGACAAGTGGCTACTGAAATCAATCTTACTAACTGCTGTCTGTGCAATTTACTCGGCGCGAGTTAGCGGACTTTTTTTTGCTGGATTTAACATAATTGTTCATGGTGGGGCCATTTCTTGGTATGGCTGTAGCCTACCCCAGCCATACCCTGGCGCTGCCACTGGTCAAATAACTAGGAAAATAGTAAAAGACGCTTGAGTGACAAACATTTATTTAGGTGCTTCTATTTACCAAATGTATGCAAAAAAATAAATAAATTGGACGTCCACGCTGAAAACTGAAAGACAAAAATATTTATTTATTTTAGGCACATTTATGTTTTTTGCTTGCATGTCGAACCTTTTTTGAAACTGCGGCACGATTCTCTTAATGGAAAGGTTTTTGGCCGTTTTTGCGCGTTTGGACACCGTAATCACCCCCAAGGTCAACGTTGAAATAATTAGAAATGACCGAGGTTAGCGCTTCAAAAACACAATGTCAGTGCAGAGCGTTTTACCACTGGACACGTGAAGGCAGCTTTACCCTTTAACTTTTCCCGAATCCTCCAGACATCCCAGATAAAACTAAGTGCAGTGCAATTACCGTGGTCTTTGTCAGTGAGAGCACGTATAAACACGCCCACACAAACCTGTGATAAAGGTACTTTGCCAGATATCTTTTCTGAAGGCAGTCAAACACACGCTGCATCCGGTCCTAAGGCCTCTTTGCTCTTTGTATGTGTGTGTGTGTGTGTGTGAGTGTGAGAGCAACTCTAAATACATAATGACATAGACGGAGAGCAGAGAAGAAAGACGGAGACTGATCTGTTTTTATAAAAGTCCTATAAGTGATGACGACATCCCCCGAGGGGTTCGTTGCTGTCGGGTTTCACGTGTTTCAGTCTCTGTCTATATTTTTCCTTACGATTGGGGAATGAATTGGAAACACCTGACGAAACTCTGATGCAAATGTTCCGCTCTGCTGCTGGAGGCTCCTCTGGCACGACTACACAGAGGCTCATCTCTCATCTGACATGTATGTTGTTAACCTCTTGTT